>NC_090248.1:30658137-30715637 GCF_037325665.1 Littorina saxatilis
ACACACACACACACACTCTCTCTCTCTCTCTCTCTCTCTCTCTCTCTCTCTCTCTCTCTCTCTATCTTGTTCTCTCTAACGCAAATGCATTTATTTTATCATCTATTTAGTCATATCCGGCATTTTGACTGTGCAATAACAAAACTGATTTTCTCAATGCCTGCGTAATTCAACGTAATAACTGTTTTTTTCCGTCTGTTTTCTCAAATTGTAACTCGACACAATTTTAGCATCAATTTGAGAATTGTGCATATCTTGCACGTGGGATGGGATGGGGCGGTTAGGATGTAATGTCGATAAGAGAGTAGGTCAGTAAGGCTCATGCAGTCTCCGAATGATTGCATATTTTTCGTGTGCGTACTGACTTGAAACTGAATTATGTTTGCCCACCACACCTGATGAGACCGGCTCCAGAGGGCAATACTAGCGTTCGCGTACTTATGTCGTTCATGCATACACTTATTTTTTTTTTATTTATTTTTTTTTTTTTTTTTGGGGGGGGGGGATATATTCCTTAGTACCTGAGCCAACGGAGGAGGGGTTGTGGTGTGGGTATGGGAGTGGGACAATTAGTTCTGTATTTCCTCAAAAAACAAGAAAGGTAAGTTGTTGGAACGTTTGTTATTGACAAAACAATACGTTACAGTAATGTATTGTTTTGTCAATAGCAAACGTTCCAACAACCTACCTTTCTTGGTTTTTTATTCTGAATTTTGGAACGTTGGCAGTCACTTTGTTTTTGGATTTTCTTTATTTCCTCGCCAGTTCCGGGAAGAAAACACACCTCCATTCGCGAACGAGTTCCTTCTTTCAGTCTAGTTTACACAAATGACGTATTTCTTTCATTCTTAATCTCTCTTTCACTGTTTCCATTCCTATATGTACTTTTAGCTTTGAAAACAAAACAAACAAAGAAAACAAGACCCCAAAAAAGCTACGACTTGTGTTTCTTGTGACCTTCACTTTTGTCTCCTGCTCTCTAGTTTTTGCCAAGAAAATGCAGAGGTAAAGGCTTCGAACAAGAAACAAGTCGCGTAAGGCGAAAATACAATATTTAGTCAAGTAGCTGTCGAACTCACAGAATGAAACGCAATGCCATTTTACTCGTAGCATCGTCAGGCCACCGCTCATGGCAAAGGCAGTGAAATTGACAAGAAGAGCGGGGTAGTACTTGCGCTGAGAAGGATAGCACGCTTTTCTGTACCTGTCTTTGTTTTAACTTTCTGAGCGTGTTTTTAATCCAAACATATCATATCTATATGTTTTTGGAATCAGGAACCGACAAGGAATAAGATGAAAGTGTTTTTAAATTGATTTGGACAATTTAATTTTGATAATAATTTTTATATATTTAATTTTCAGAGCTTGTTTTTAATCCGAATATAACATATTTATATGTTTTTGGAATCAGCAAATGATGGAGAATAAGATGAACGTAAATTTGGATCGTTTTAGAATTTTTTTTTTTTTTTTACAATTTTCAGATTTTTAATGACCAAAGTCATTAACTAATTTTTAAGCCATCAAGCTGAAATGCAATACCGAAGTTCGGGCTTCGTCGAAGACTACTTGACCAAAATTTGAACCAATTTGGTTGAAAAATGAGAGCGTGACAGTGCCGCCTCAACTTTCACGAAAAGCCGGATATGACGTCATCAAAGACATTAATCCAAAAAATTAAAAAAAAGTTCGGGGATATCATACCCAGGAACTCTCATATCAAATTTCATAAAGATCGGTCCAGTAGTTTGTTCTGAATCGCTCTACACGCACGCACACACGCACACACGCACACACATACACCACGACCCTCGTTTCGATTCCCCCTCGATGTTAAAACATTTAGTCAAAACTTGACTAAATGTAAAAAGAAGCGGATAGATCGAGAATACAAGACTTGAGGCACACAAGGAGACTGCACGGGCGTAACACCTGAATAAAGTACAGGGGCACTGATGCCAAAAACGCGAATGAAAAAAACAAATATCACCTAAACATAGCGCCGCACTGATGCCAAAGACGTATGTGGACAACAAGAAGCTAAAGAAAAGAAGAAAAAAGTCGCGTAAGGCGAAATTACTACATTTAGTCAAGCTGTGGAACTCACAGAATGAAACTGAACGTAGTCCGCCGCTAGTGCAAAAGGCAGTGAAAGTGACGAGCCTGTTTGGCGCTGTAGCGGTTGCGCTGTGCTTCATTGCACGCTTTACTGTACCTCTCTTCGTTTTAACTTTCTGAGCGTGTTTTTAATCCAAACATATCATATCTATATGTTTTTGGAATCAGGAACCGACAAGAAATAAGATGAAATAGTTTTTAAAACGATTTCGGAAATTTAATTTTAATCATAATTTTTATATTTTTAATTTTCAGAGCTTGTTTTTAATCCAAATATAACATATTTATATGTTTTTGGAATCAGAAAATGATGTACAATAAGATGAACGTAAATTTGGATCGTTTTATAACTTTTTTTTTGTTTTTTTTACAATTTTCAGATTTTTAATGACCAAAGTCATTAATTAATTTTTAAGCCACCAAGCTGAAATGCAATACCGAAGTCCGGCCTTCGTCGAAGAATGCTTGGCCAAAATTTCAATCAATTTGATTGAAAAATGAGGGTGTGACAGTGCCGCCTCAACTTTTACAAAAAGCCGGATATGACGTCATCAAAGACATTTATCGAAAAAAAGAAAAAAACATCCGGGGATATCATTCCCAGGAACTCTCATGTCAAATTTCATAAAGATCGGTCCAGTAGTTTAGTCTGAATCGCTCTACACACACACACAGACACACACACACACACACACACACACACACACACACACACACACACACACACACACACATACACCACGACCCTCGTCTCGATTCCCCCTCTATGTTAAAACATTTAGTCAAAACTTGACTAAATGTAAAAACAAGTCGCGTAAGGCGAAATTACTACATTTAGTCAAGCTGTGGAACTCACAGAATGAAACTGAACGCACTGCATTTTTTCACAATGACCGTAGTCCGCCGCTTGTGCAAAACGGAGTGAAACTGACGAGCCAGTTCAGCGCGGTAGTGGTTTCGCTGTGCTGCATAGCACGCTTTTCTGTACCTCTCTTCGTTTTAACTTTCTGAGCGTGTTTTTAATCCAAACATATCATATCTATATGTTTTTGGAATCAGGAACCGACTAGGAATAAGATGAAATTGTTTTAAAATCGATTTCGGAAATTTGATTTTGATCATAATTTTTACATTTTTAATTTTCAGAGCTTGTTTTTAATCCAAATATAACATATTTATATGTTTTTGGAATCAGGAAATGATGTAGAATAAGATGAACGTACATTTGGATCGTTTTATATAAAAACATTTTTATTACAATTTTCAGATTTTTAATGACCAAAGTCATCAATTAATTTTTAAGCCACCAAACTGAAATGCAATACCGAAGTCCGGCCTTCGTCGAAGATTGCTTTACAAAAATTTCAATCAATTTGATTGAAAAATGAGGGTGTGACAGTGCCGCCTCAACTTTTACAAAAAGCCGGATATGACGTCATCAAAAGTATTTATCAAAAAAAAGAAAAAAACGTCAGGGGATATCATTCCCAGGAACTCTCATGTCAAATTTCATAAAGATCGGTCCAGTAGTTTGGTCTGAATCGCTCTACACACACACACGCACAGACAGACAGACAGACAGACACACACACACACACACACACACACACACACACACACACACACACACACACACACACACACACACACACACATACACCACGACCCTCGTCTCGATTCCTCCTCTATGTTAAAACATTTAGTCAAAACTTGACTGAATGTAAAAACCACACCAATAAACAATCACATAAAAATAGCCATGATTATATCCGGCCAGATCAGCTTCGGCCTCTTCTTGGATTTTTACATTTTTCGCGGTGGCTCTGTATTAGGTTTTGTTAAGCACATAAAACTCTCAATATTTGCTAAATTTGGTGTTTGTTGCATGATTTGAATGAATTTGCAACGTCCAAGCCCCACTAGAACAACAGCCCAGCCCTGCAGCAGTGCTAGAAAGCATTTACCCCACCAATCAGATAGCATCCGCAAGATGTAACCTATCTGTGCTGCTCTTTAGACCTGGAGCCGGCGAGCATCCACCCCACCACACAGCCCACAGTGTGCAGACCACGCGGGCTTCGCGTGCTGCTACGGGTATTACTGATGCCCTTCACTGTCAGTTAGCGGACTTTTAACTCCGGCCTCTGAGCTTTTTGCACATCAACATCAACAAGCACCAGTATCCAAGAACTGGTTTTGACGAGGGTGGCTACTTTATGCTGGCTGATGTCTCACAGATGAGTGAGTGTGTGTGTGTGTGTGTGTGTGTGTGTGTGTGTGGTGTGTGTGTGTGTCAGTGTGTGTGTCACCAGTGTGTGTGAGTGTGTGTGTGGTTTTGTGTGTGTGTGGTGTGTGTGTGTGTTTTTTTTGCGGTGTGTGTGTGTGTGTGTGTGTGTGTGTTGGAGGGTCAGGTTATGCACCCTGTGGTACCTGAGGGCGGCCGAGTCAGTTGGCCAAATTTGAACATTTCACGGAATTTTGACTCAATTCAGTGACTGACTTTTTTTTTAATAGTCGCATCCTGGCGGTGTTTTGTGTGGGTGTGTGGAAATCCTGGTCAAGGTTTATTTGCGGTTAGATTTTCAAGAAACAGGGTAAACAACTTTGTGAAAGTCGAAGAAACAATAAGATGTTGACAGTTTGAAAAGCAGAGACGAAGTATCAGTTGTGAGTACCAGGCCTTTTCCTTTGCAATCATGCAGAGCGGAATCGAGCTGTGTGTCTTTCTGTACTTAAGAATTAGATTTCTTCAACACAAAAAAGACGAACTCCGTAAATAACTCTGTTGGGTTTGTATGGTTTGTGGAAGAGTTAATAGTCTTACTTTTAGTGAGGCAAACTTTCAACACGTGCTCCTTGTCCACAGTGTTTGAGTAACACTCGGAACGTTAGCAGTCTAGTCGTTTCGGATTCCTTTCAGACCGGTCAAATGGAACGTTCTGGCAGTGATGATACTGGTATTCCGGGCAATGCACCGCTCATGTTAGATAGAGAAAAGGAAAACCAAAGAACCCAACACGATCCTTCAAAGAACAGGGTAACTAATTAAAAACAATAAGGGGGCCCGGGTAGCTCAGGTGGTAGAGCACTGGACTTGTGATCGAGAGGTCGCTGGTTCGAATCTGGGCCGGGACGGACACGGGTCAACTTTATGTGCAGACCCAGAGACGGTATCCATCTCCCACCCCCGTGTCACCACAATGGCACGTTAAAGATCTTGGTCATTCTACCATAAGTGCAGATGGCTGATACCACCTAAACACGCAAACATCAAAAAGCCGTGAGGGCGTAAAACTCGAATTGTATAAACCAATTCATGTCCAATATAGGCAATTAAGACCTGACGGACAATAAGCCCCTTAAAATTTACTAAAAACAATAAAGTTAACAACATACAAGCTAACTGCTAAATAAATGTTCCTCGCATCAAAAGATTTAACCACCTACAATCCTTCTGTTAAAAAGATTAGACGAGATAATTTTTCGTTTGACTAAAAGGCAGACTAAAAATACGCACTACAGATCATGATGTTACACAGCAATACTCCAAACCACAAAGCAAATTTAAGGGACTGTCAAGCTACAACCTTTATAATTATGTGAAGAGATCAGATTATGAATCTGTTTTCAAAGCAAAATTGACTATAAAGTAAACTGGAACGACATGTAATACATCTTATTTTTAACTAATTGGTAGTATTCTTTTCGTAGAAGAAAGGACTAATCATATTCCTACTATGAATAAACAAAAACTGTAAACAAATTATTAAAGGTACTGAACTTGTCAAATCCAGGTGCACGGATCCCCTGGGGCTTTTAGTCATACCTCAGGCATATCCGTTAGAAGAACTACCAAGTTTCATTGACTTGCACCCAAAGAGTCAAGAACTGCGATTTTTTTACGAATTAATTTCGTACTCGGACCCGGCTGGTCTTGACCTATTTTTGGATCTAAATTTAGATCAGGTAGATCACCACATCATGCACAAAAAGACACGTCACCAGCAAACTATGTCAGACGTCATCATGAGTTTGTGTAAAACAAAATGGAGGCCGGAATCACTCAGTTGAATCGAACTCCGACCAAACACCACGTAATAACTAGGTTAATTTATGCACTCGCGTGAACAAGAAACTGTCGAGCTTCACAGATGTCGTCGTTGGGTAGTTTTGGGTTTGTTTTACTACCGTAGGAGGATTTTTGAACTGTAAATGCACTCAGCTGCAACAAAAACGCAAAACAAAGGCTGTGAGCTGCACTGTGCCTTTAATTTAAAAAAAACCCCAAAAGTATAGAAAACATAGAAACGCAGAGAAAAGCGGAGAACTTTAAAAAAGAGGAAAAATTAAAAAAGAAAGAGAAGACAAAAAAAAATAGAATAACGAGAGAATATAAAAAATATTTAAAAAACCACGCATTTTCCTTGTGTGGTGGACAGGGCCTTTTTCAATTAACTGAAAAAAAATCGTTTACATATTATTCTTTTTGAAACAAATTCCAATTGTTTTATTCTGTCATAATCGCGGAGTTTTTTTTTTCTTCCTGATTTCACAAATTATACACACACGGGACACAATACAATACAATACAATACAATACAATAACTTTATTAATCTCTAAAAGAGAAAAAAAAAAAAAAAAAAAAAGTTATTGTATTGTATTGTATTGTATTGTATTGTGTCCCGTGTGTGTATAATTTGTACTTAGTTGACGGTATTTCGATCGTGACAGTGTTACATAGTCTGAGCTTGAGGATTTTTAAGGTTTTCTTTCCTTTTTTGTTTGTTTGCTTGTGTTTTATTTCCGCTTTTGAAGTATTTCCGTAGCATTTAATCATTTTGGTTTAGCAATAATTGAAAACCGTGCTAACAATGCAAAAAGAGCTTAGTTTGACCTTTGGTGGCAAGGCAGTATAGGTAGAAAGGTCGGTATTCAGTACTGCTCAGAAGCTCAGGTAACATTTACACACACACACACGCACGCACGCACGCACGCACGCACGCACGCACGCACACACACACACACACACACACACACACACACACGCACGCACGCTCACGCAGGCGTAAACAAATAAACAAGCCGCTACCTGTTTACAAAAACACAACCTCCTGAGTTTATTGACAAAGAAAAAGATGACTATAGCAGCAGGGTAAACAAAACGTAATCACTCCACATGTCAGCAGTAAAATCGTTCAAGGTAATTAAAGGCACATTCTTTCACGTCAGAAGCCTATCATAATAGATAGCATTTCATCCACTTGTGTTCACGTGTAAAAGATGCGGCCTAACCTCCTATATCTGGTTTGTTTGTTTGTTTGTTTGCTTAACGCCCAGTCCACCACGAAGGGTGATATCAGGGCGGTGCTTCTTTTGACATTTAACGTGCGCCACACACAAGACAGAAGTCGCAGCACAGGCTTCATGTCTCACCCAGTCATATTATTCTGACACCGGACCAACCAGTCCTAGCACTAACCCCATAATGCCAGACGCCAGGCGGAGCAGCCACAAGATTGCCAATTTTAAAGTCTCAGGTATGACCCGGCCGGGGTTCGAACCCACGACCTCCCGCTCACTGGGCGGACGCCTTACCACTAGGCCACCGTGTTGCGGTCTCTATATCTGGTCATATTGGGCCACTCAGACATATTCCAAAAATCAACAGCCTGGAGGCTTTTTGTGTAGAGTGGGAATCTGTTTATAGATTAGTGTTAGTTTCTTAAAAGTCACCGGTATCAATATGCGGTATAAATTCATCGCAACAAAAGCCTGGACAGACCTCAAAATGGTGATACGAGTTGCTTACATGGGAAGGACTGTAACTTTGATTTGACCTCGCTTGTGTCTTCTGAGCGAGTTTCTTGGACAATTTCTCAGAAAGTTATTATCTGTATGATAAGTTTGCCTGTCTGTCCCCTAAAAAAAAAAGGCCGCTAGGTCGCGGTAAAGTGGATGCAACGTTTTGTTTTGTCATAAAATAAACGTTTCAATAACATACAATTCTCGGTTTTTTTTTTTTGTATTCTGAATTTTTTACAGTTGGCATCTGTAGTTTTTGGATCTGCACCTTTTATAACTCAGACTACATTTCATTCGTTGGTTTAAACAACATTTTATTCAGAATTCTTCGTATGAAACAATTCAAAACATACAACTAGGACACGCACTCAAGCAAATGCTTCTTTTACGTGACCAGAACAATACTAAATTACACACATTTTCATAATGGTGGACATAACAAAAATAAACCAGAAGAACAAATTGAAGGAATGGGGATGGGGAACTAAATAGGAACAGAAGAATCTACAGAAGAGAAAAAAGAAGAGGGTGTCGGTCGGGCGGGAGGGAGAGGGGGGAGAACGTACAAGCTACTACAAGGAGAGACTAGGACGAAAGCGCGTGGGAAGAGAACGTCAAGTCTGAGACATGCAACATGTAAGTTCAAGTAAATGTACTTTTTTTTATGGAAGGCAGTAATTCGTTAAGATATAAAATACAATTTCATTCGTTAAATCGGTCAAGGTATTTAATCAAGAAACTTTGTGTTTTGCGGCTATCAAGGGTTTTTAGCCTGACACAAATTCAGCCATCATATATATACCGGCATCAGCTTCCGACGTAAGCCGGGCAAGCCAGAATGTCAGATAATTTTAGACATACAGTCGCACTTTGTGTGTTATCGGCCTGAACATTTCCAGAACTTTCCTATTTGGCGAAAACATGCTGCTGTCTGTGCGTCTTGCCGGTGGAAGATTTCTTTAAAAAATAGATCGAAATTGTTACTGAACACAGCAAAGCTTTTAAGAATTAACCTATTTCACGTTAGAAGGTGGTCTGTGCATGTTCTGCTAATTCAGTAACTGCGGGGTAGAAGGTAGTCTGAACCACAAGGTCGAAGTGGTAGTGCAGCAACCCGCTTTCAGCGACTTCAGCGAGGTAATTGTTAATGGTCCAGCGGAGCAGTAACCTAAGGTGATTTGTCGGTCAGTTTGAAAAGGTCAGGTGTTTATTGACCTGAAAGTGACTTGATGGTCATTTTCAAATGGTCAAGGGGTGCAGTGGAGGTTTTTTTTTCTTCTTTTTGTTTTTAAAGACATCGGACACCGATTGACCAACACACACAAAAAGTCAGCATATTCAAAATTCTGCATCATAAAGTCAGTCCGGTAGATTTTTCTAATTTTGTCACACTTGTTTCAACGCATTCTGAAAATATCACAGACAAAATATTAGCAAAATATTAGCAAAGTCGATTTTGGGGGTCAATCGCTGTCGCATGTTTTCAAGAAAAAAAGAGAACAATCCGAATCCATGTTAGGAGTCGTTCAGTAGAAGTTAAGCTGCTTCAATAACTGCTAAGGCCAACAAAAAAAAATTGTCTGTTTAGGGTAACCCGACCGACGCTATCGATTTGGCGCCGACCCAAAAACTTTTTTTTGATTTCAAAAAAAAAAAGAAAAAAAAGAGGTAAAAATGCTAAAAAGAGACATTTGGCGTTTCTTTCTCTCCCTTTCTCTCTGTTTTATTTATACGTTAGTTTTGAAACATGTATTCATCAAATATAAGAAGTGAATTTACACACACACAAAAAACCAAAAAAACAAAAAAACCCTACCTACCTACCGACCCTACTTTTTTTGGTCATGTTACCCTAAACAGACAATTTTTTTTTTTGGCCTAACCCTAAATCAGCGTACATTGATCATAAAGGTAAAAACCTTCCGAGAGATGAATTAAATAATTGGCGTCCAATTTCGCTAACAAACAGTGATTATAAATTACTGGCGAAGTGTCTGGCTTTACGCATGAACAAAGTTGTACATAATGTGATTAATCCTGATCAGGTTGGATATATTAAAGGGAGGCAAGTTTCATCTTTGTTAAGATTGATTGATGACGTCATAGATCAAATGAATGTGCAAGATAAACCAGGTCTTTTGGTCACCATCGACATGTTTCATGCATTTGATTGTATTTCAAAAGACTTTATGATAAATGTTTTTAAAAAATTTGGCTTTGGCCCGGAGTTTGTAACTTGGGTCGAAGTTTTGATGAAAGATGCCAAGAGTTGTGTTAATTATGCAGGCTGGTTGTCTGAGTATTTTCCAGTGGAGTCTGGAATCCGTCAGGGATGTCCATTCTCGCCTTTAGCCTTTGTTTTGGCAATTGAGTTAGTAGCCATTAAGATTAGGCAGAATAAGAATGTTAACGGTATTTCGAATTTGAATTGTTTAAATGATAGGTTTTGGGATGATATGTTAAAAATTGCTTTGTATGCTGACGATGTAACGTTATTTTTGAAAAGCGAAACGGATTTAAAACATGCCTTATTGATTTTTGATTCTTTTTACTACGTTTCCGGATTAAAGTTGAATCTGTCAAAATGTGAAGCCATGTGGCTAGGAAGTCAAAAACATTGTCAAGACACCTTTTATGATTTCAATTGGAAGAAAAAATTAAAGATTTTGGGAATTTATTTTTGTAATGACATATCAGCCTCTGACGTTGAGGAAAATTGGACAGAGCGAATTACGTCTGTTAAGCGCTTGATTGCGGCATGGGAGAAAAGAAATTTGAGTATCATGGGTAAAATTATTGTAATAAAAACGTTCTTGATCTCCCAATTTGTTTATTTTATGCAGGCATTTGTGATCCCTGATAAAGTATTAGCAGAAGTTAATAGACTGTTGTTTAGATTTTTGTGGAAAAAGAAAGAAAATAATAAAAAGGCATTTGAAAAGGTTAAAAGGATAATATTGTGTAGTGATGTCGAAAATGGTGGTTTAAATATGATTGATTTGAAACACATGCAGGCATCATTTTTATTACAATGGGCTGTCAGACTGACATCCCGCAAAGTCACGGATAAGTGGAAATGTGTTCCAAAGTCAGTGTTTTCAATGTACGGCTCAAATTGTGAATGTTTTTATTCAAATGTTAATTTTCGGAGACTAAAGGGGAGTGAACTTGTCAAATCCAAATTTTGGAAAATTGTTTTGAAAACCTGGCTTGATAACAACGTAGGCTTATGTATTGATAATAATTTATTTAATCCGCTTTTATGGAATAACCAATGTTTTGCTTATGCCGGAAATGTACTGTATTTTGAAGATTGGGCGAGAAAGGGTCTTAATAGCGTACATGATGTTTTATACAGAAACGAATTTGTCTCCTATCAGTTCATTTGTGATGTTTTAGGAAAATCCCCACGGAGAATTTTGGAATATAACATGGTTCGTGCTGTTGCTCTGAATGTAATGCACAAGACGATGCACGGAAAGAAAGAAATTGATTTGATGGATATCCCCTTATATCGTGGTAAGAAAGTACATAGCGCACAACAGTTTAGAAAAGAATTAGTAAGTATGAAAGTTGTTGAACCTTGTGCAATTGGCTTTTGGAGGAGGAAATTTAATTATGAAATTGATAAGAAAGATTGGCTGACTAGTTTTGAATCGGTTAAAGAAACAAGGTTGCGTGTATTACAATGGAAATTACTTCACAATATTTACCCCACAAACATTATGTTATGTAAAATGAAAGTTGTGGAGGACAATGTCTGTTCATATTGTAGCAATAGCGTTGATTATATAGAACACTTTTTTCTCTTTTGCCCAGTGGTGATTGAGTTTTGGAAACAGATAGAATTTTATATTTGGGTACATATGGATAAACAAATAGAGTTAACAGTGCACGAAATTATGTTTGGTGTTAAAAATCGAAAAATGCAAGCAACCCTGTTGAAAGAATTGAACCGTATAATTTTGGTTGCTAAAATGTGCATAAGTATTTATAAAAAAACAAAGGCTTCAATTCCTCTCTTTGTTTTATTCGAAAAGCAATTGCAGATCAGAAATGTAAAATTATGACTTTTATTCCTCTTTTTTATTTCTTTTATTTTTCTATTCTTATTTCTTTTATTTTTTTCTCCTTCTCTTCTCATTTCTAGATACGGACCCAAAGTTACACCAAGATGTATATAGTGGATGTCATACTGTGTTTTTTGTGTGTGTATAATTATAATGATATGCATTTTAAAATACATATTTCAACGGGAAAAAAAGAAAAAAAGCTATGGTCTAAGCAAATAGTACACAATCTTGGGGCAACCAAGGAAAATTGTCTAAGGGTACAAGTAAGAAAAAAGTTTTTCATTAGTTTTGATACTATATACTTTTTGAGTGGTAAATGTTGAAGGATGAAAGAAAATATATTGTGAGTGGACGGATGCATGTTATTCATTAAAAGCCCCACAATGATGTGCTTGGCAAAAAAAAAAAAAAAAAAAAAAAAAAAAGGCTGACAAAAACAACAAATAAAGTACAGTACTATGTACAAATAAAAATAAATCCTAAAAAAAGGAAAAAAAAAAAAAAAAAAAAAAAAAAAAAAAAGCGTACATTGATTTCTTGGACATGTCAAGAAATCCCTCTTGCCAAGTCATTGAAGAAATACCTGACAGACACCTCCTTCTTCGAACATCATCAATATGACCGCAATTCTAATGCTAAGCCTGTCTGATCGCATTTGTGACGCACCGTGAATTATCATCTACCCGTAGGAGACATCTTATACGTAATTTGTGTTTTTTTGACCGAAATATGACATTTTATACTGCTCGAGACATTCGTTGTTCTCCGACGCGAACTATGACTGTCGAGATATAACAATAACAATAACAATAACAATAACAATAGCAACACTTTATTGTCCATTAAAAATATTAAAATATTAAAATATGTGTCAAATGTCATATTTTGGTGAAAAATACAAATAATATTTATGTCTGGATTCATTGTTGTTTGATTTCCTTTTATTGTTTATGATGGAATTTTTTACACAATACATCACGCATTCACATCGGCCAGCAGATCGCAGCCATTTCGGCGCATATCCTACTTTTTCACGGCCTATTATTCCAAGTCACACGGGTATTTTGGTGGACATTTTTATCTATGCCTATACAATTTTGCCAGGAAAGACCCTTTTGTCAATCGTCGGATCTTTAACGTGCACACCCCAATGTAGTGTGCACGAAGAGACATCGGTTTTTCGTCTCATCCGAAAGACTAGCACTTGAACCCACCACCTAGGTTAGGAAAGGGGGGAGAAAATTGCTAACGCCCTGACCTAGGGTAAGTGATCTTGTGCGTCGAACTAAGTCAGTTCCTGATCTGCAAAACAGTACCGGTTAAAGTATCACTTTACCAAGAGAACGGATGATGTTGGTTGTAGCAGCGCCTGTCGGAACTCCACCAGATCGAGGGGGTGAGATCGGATAGAAGCATAATAAATGTGACCCTCCACCACAGATTGAGTCGCATGTCACCTTTGCATGATTTTCATATTTCTACATTTTCCTAACGAGTTTTTTTATGCTCTATCCAGTGGTGAAACCCGTTTTAGAAAAGAGCGAAAATTGTTTGAGTTATAAGCCTGTGACTAAGGTGACCCTCACACTGTTACCAGACCCCCCCCCCCCCCCCCGGACTTATATTAAGCCTAGCGCAGAACCGCGCGAGGTGACATGCGACTCATTTCGTGGTGGAGGGTCACAAGTGTCCTTTTATTTTATGAACATGTCGGACGAGGAGAAAAAGACAGATTTGGCGAAGCATAGAATGAGCTTTTCAGTTAGACATTACATGTACAGGGGCGGATTAGGGGGGTGTTACAGGGGTTCCGGACCCCCCCCCCCCCTCCCCGCAGCTGTTCCAAAAAAAAAGAAAGATTCTGTCTGTGAAAAAACCAAAAAACATTTTCTGTCTGCAGCTGAAAGTGGCCGGCGTTTAGGCATCTTTCACTCCTATGCCACAATCATGTCTTCCTTCTAACCATACTATATGATGTCGGGAGCAGATATCAGTGAAGATAAATTGCCATTATTTAATACTATCTTTAAAAGAAATAATGAGTGGCTGCTGACACCAGTTGATCATGCTTAAAATCAAGGATAAGCCACAAATTGTTTATAAAATAGCTGGGCTTTGTCCCCCAGATCCCCCAAGGGGGCGTTGCCCCTGTACCCCACCCCAGGTTGTACCCACCCCCCCCCCCCCCCCTCTGGCTTAACTGCTCCGCCCCTGCTGTACCATGGCAAGGGTCAGCGTTGAATGGAAAGTTTTGTTCAGATTTGAATGTCAATTATCTGCGTCCCCTATCAGTTCAAACCAAAACATAGAAAATGACGGTGTATACGGGTACATTCATTAAGGGGGAAATGTCCTCAGACAGTAGAGCTCAGTAACTTGAAGATCAAATCAAATCAAATCAAATCAAATGAACTTTATTATCTCAAATCTGAGGAATTACATTGGTGGCGCGTAGACATGAAGACAAACGGAACACTACAACATTGTTAACATTAAAATAAATGTACTAACTAATACGATTCAGGGGCGGATCAGTTGCTTTGTAAGGGGGGGGGGCACTTTGAATCGAAAGTGAATGTGATGGGCGCGAAGCGCCCGAATTTGCTAGGGGGGTCCGGGGGCATGCCCCCCCGGAAAAAAATTTTGCCCAAAGAAGCAAAATGGTGCCATCTGGTGCCATTTGAACTTAGAAATGGTCATAGAATCAGCATAGAAAAATCCTTTTTCTTTCTTCTTCTTTTTTTTTCTTTTTTTTTCGGGCGGGGGGGGGGGGGGGCACGTGCCCCCTGTGCCCCCCCCCTCGTCCGCCCCTGCGATTCTTACATAACCAAACATCTTGCTGAATACAGATAACTTTTCAGATTATACACTGGTTAAAACCGAGATATAGAAAATGAGCGTGCATCTGGGTCTCAAAGCTGAACTGTTATCAAACAGTAGAACCGCGTTTATCATAATTCTGTCAAATCATTCCTTTCTTTAAATTTCCAACGCGGGTAGTTTTGTTTTGTTTTGTTTTTATAAGACAGTAAGATTGAGCGTGTACGTGGGTCTCAAAGCTGAACTGTTATCAAACAGTAGAACCGCGTTTATCATAATTCTGTCAAATCATTCCTTTCTTTAAATTTCCAACGCGGGTATTTTTCATTTTTATTTTTTATTTTTATTTTTTTTAAATGTTGATATAACACAGAAAGATTAGACAGGTTAAAACGGAAGTCTAGAAAATGACAGTGCATGTCGATCTCAACGTCAAAATGACCCTAAACCGACAACAGAAGAAATTCTATATGAGGATGAAAGTCGCTTGTTCATTTGAATGCTTGTTATATTCTCGCAGGTTCAAGAAGATTGGTTCCGCATAACTCTCACTCACTCTATTGCACATGTGTACACTACATTGGGGTGTGCACGTTAAAGATCCCACGATTGACAAAAGGGTCTTTCCTGGCAAAATTGTATGGGCATAGATAAAAATGTCCACCAAAATACCCGTGTGACTTGGAATAATAGGCCGTGAAAAGTAGGATATGCGCCGAAATGGCTGCGATCTGCTGGCCGATGTGAATGCGTGATGTATTGTGTAAAAAAAATTCCATCTCACACGGCATAATAAATCCCTGCGCCTTGAATATGTGCACGATATAAATTGCATTAAAAAAAAAAACCACACACACACACAAAAACAACCTGCGCTTAGAACTGTACCCACGGAATACGCGCGATATAAGCCTCATATTGATTGATTGACATGTCGTATGCATTTAAAGCGCTTACTCAAGTTCTCTTTGTTTATGAAATCTTAGATAGTAGAACCGGAGACTATGTGCTCTACGGTCTCTGGTAGAACTAATACATGAAAAGCACACGCATGCCATCATTTGTCTTCAAATTCTCCAATGCGTTTTCTCACTCATGAGTAAGATTACAGAAAATGACAGTGTGTACAGTTTCCTCAAGGACATTAGGCTAGTCACCCTGAACATAGACCAAATGGTCTATGCCCTGAACAAGTCGGGTAAACGTGACGAATATTGGTCAAGAAAATCAGTCAGACAACCTGACTGCTTTCTGTGGTGTACAACTCCTGTGACCACAACAATGCCATTCTTAGCCTTCAACCTGCCCGAGGGGTTTTCTCACTCAGTAAGATTGCATGTGACTAAATTCCTCAACCCTGTCGTTACACAAACTTCACATTCACCATCGCGGTATCAACCCCGCCATCTCCTCACCTAGTGACGCCCCCGTCCCTTTCTTACCTCCTAACACCCCCCCCCCCCCCCTACCTCTTGCCAGAAACCACCTCCCTCATCCTTCTTTAGTCACCCCAGGAGGAATCTCAGGTAAACAATCTCTACCTGTAATTCCTCCATTACTCGAGTTTACACCTAAGCGCGTTCATTTGTGTGGGAGAGCTGGAAATAGCGGGTGTCGAGTTTATTTTCGTGTTGCTCAAGGGAATGCATTTCTTTCGCTAGGTAATCCACACAAATGATGACGGGGAGGGGGGTTGGGTGGGGGTGGGGGGGGGGGGGGGGGATGAGCAGCTGGTGGTTGGCACCTATGGTGACCGTACTAACGCCAAAAGTGAGAACTGAAGAAATTGCACTGAATCTTGTTATTATCCCCAATAACTGCAATAAAAACGGCTATATGACAGACATCTTGCAAAAAGTAAAGATGATGACTTTTTGGTGTGAGTGTGCTTATGGAAGAAATGAGAATGTTTGAGATTGAAGTGTTGTTGAATCAGTGTAGTCCGTCACTAATGGGGCGGGGATATAGCTCAGTTGGTAGCGCGCTGGATTTGTATTCAGTTGGCCGCTGTCAGCGTGAGTTCGATCCCAGGTTCGGCGGAAATTTATTTCAGAGTCAAATTTGTGTGCAGACTCTCTTCGGTGTCCGAACCCTCCCCCCTCCCCCCCTCCCCCCCGTGTACACTACATTGGGTGTGCACGTTAAAGATCCCACGATTGACAAAAGGGTCTTTCCTGGCAAAAATTGCTTAGGCACAGTTAATAATTGTCTACCTATACCCGTGTGACTTGGAATAATAGGCCGTGAAAGGTAAATATGCGCCGAAATGGCTGCAATTACTGGCCGTATAAAATTTCATCTCACACGGCATCACTGCAGAGCGCCTAGAACTGTACCCACGGAATATGCGCGAAATAAGCCTCATTGATTGATTGATTGATTGATTACCATTTCACATTGCTCATATCTTGCAAAATGTTAGAGAAACAACAACAACAACAACAACAAATGTTTGACAATCATAAAAATCACTACTTAGTTATATAGGTCGTTTTCAAAAAATGAAAGAGAAGTGTTTGCGTGCATCTTTCTGTAAACGACCTATATAACTAAGTAGTGATTTTTATGATTGTCAAACATTTGTTGTTGTTGTTGTTGTTGTTTCTCTAACATTTTGCAAGATATGAGCAATGCGAAATGGTAATACCGATTAGTGACGGACTACACTGAATTCAACAACACTTCAATCTCAAACATTCTCATTTCTTCCATTAGCACACTCACACCAAAAAGTCATCATCAATACTGTTTGCAAGATGTCTGTCATATAGCCGTTTTAATTGCAGTTATTGGGGATAATAACAAGATTCAGTGCAAAACAAAACCAATAAGACTAACAGTCAATGAACTATTTTATTGAGCTGCTGGTTGCACTTGATGTTTTCGCAGCAATAATTGATGCTGACCAGAGAAATAAGCTTTAAATCTCGACGAAAACCGGCACTTGCGACATTTTGGGTGTTTTTGGTTTTGCAATTTCCAAAGCGTCGTCGCTTTGAAATAAACGTTTATCCTACATACATGAGAAAGATACTCGTGAGATAATAATCGTTCAAATCACACGTGTGTATATCATGTAAATGAGGTCATGTCAAGCAAATCTGGCAGGGACCTGTTTTTCCACTGCTTATGATGCCAAAGTCACCGAGACAAACGTCATTATAGAAAAAAAAAATTGCGCTCGATAATTTAGTAATTACCCTCGATGAATTTTTTAAAACTAACACGCCACGCCACACTTTCAGAGTGACGTTTCTTTGCTTTGACGTAATACTAATAGATTGCACGAGGGTTTAGAAGAGATCGAGGTTTCAAAACAAGCGTCTTCAATTTAGCTGCCTCGACTGCAGGACATTTTCAGTAAAATACACGTAAGTACAGTATGTAGGATAAACAGAATGCTACATGGGTTGTTGTATCGTACCAGATTTAAACTCGTTGCTTTTTAAAATAGTGAACAGCTCGCTTTCGCTCGCAGTTCAATATTTTAAAAAAACCCTCGTGTAAATCTGGTACGACACAGCAAGCCATGTAGTATTCTCTATGTGTGATTCTTGACCTGGATCAAAATCTCCACAAACTGTGTGATTTTGAGGAATTGAATCGAACTCTTTTAACTCGAAAGTACCGTTACAGTACGGACACAAATTTGAGGGACATCTCACCTTAGTTGTTGGCGTTCTAGATGTCGTCTGCCATTGTTTATTTGATTGACAAAAGAATGATCTTCCTTTTGATCTAATTAGACCTGAGTTTGGCGATCCATATTTTTTAGTGTTATCAATTTTCCTCTCGTTACAGCACGGACATTTTTTGTGGGACAAACGTTTTTTTCGTATTATGCACCCATAAAACCATGTTTCAATAAAAAAATTGAACTTTAAACAAAAGCAATTAGTAGAGACTAAAACGTGGCCAAATGTCATGAGTGTCCAATACTGACAAACTGTAAAATTTAGATCTGAAAGATCGGTTAGTGACCGTGGGACAAGCGTTTTTCGGTACCCCTGTGTCAGATAACTCACTCTCTACAAAACATGTGAAGAGGAAAGTGTATTTTTAATACACGAAGTTAATGCCCCTTGGACCATGAACAAAATGATACCATGTAGTCTAGTTTGATCCAAGACGCGACGAGTTCAGTTGTTTAATGGACTCCTTTGGACGTTAAACCTGAACATTTAAAACGGTACAGCGTGCAATGTGCTTTGAGTTCCGTGTTGTAACAGAAACTCTCATGTGGGGTTTTAATTTAGTTCAACAATTCGGTGCATGTTATTACTTCTTTAAATCTGTTAGGGGCTTTATTTTACTAGCCTGTTTGTGCTTTCATACAAAATAAAGTTGACATGAAAAAAATCATTTGTGCAATAACCAGAAGTTACTGTAAATGGTCAGACGTGTTCCTTTTAGTTTAAATTTCTTTTTCGCGCGCGTGTGTGTGTGTGTGTGTGTGTGTGTGTGTGTGTGTGTGTGTGTGTGTGTGCGTGCCTGCCTGCCTGCCTGGTCTTATTTACCTTGTTTAGTTTTTCAGTGATGTTTCGAGTCAACACTTCGGTCGAAAATGTTACTCCTCTGACGAATAAATAACGAATACATTTATTCCACCCTAACAGGAGCAATTTACTGCCCACGCCAGGTGTACGCAACTTTTACTCCCCTGTCCCCTGTTAGTTTTGGTGGTGGAAGGGGTGGAGGGAGGGTAGCGCGACATTTGTTTGCGCGAGATCACATATTGGCATTATCCCCCTCCCCCCACCCCCCCACCCCCCCCCCCACACCCCCGCATCTAATTTTCGCGTACGAGATTTTTTTACTGGAAGTAAACAATTTGGGGAGTCAAAATTTCGCGGAGGGAGTAATTTTTTCGTACCTTGGGGAGTTCTTTTCTCGTACGAACGGTGTACTCGGAGTACGAAATTCTTACTCCGGAGTAAATTTTTTGTCGAGTAAAGATGTCGTGTTACACCGGCTTGGTTTAAATAAAACTCCAATCAATTGCAATACTAGCCTATGACTACATATTTACAAATAAAGTCGACCTTTCTATGACTACCATCCAAGCCCGGTGTCACGAACTGAAACCTCTGCTGAACAATCCTTCTCATTGCGGTCAATGCGCATGCGCCAATCTTGGACTTAAAAAATGCGACCCTTTGACCGAACGAACTATGGGTTAGGGTTAGGGTTAGGGTTAGGGTTAGGTTGTTCACGACCTGATTAATCTCCCCATGTTAGCGCATGCGCATTGACCGCAATGAGAAAGATTGTTCAGGCAGAGTTTTCAGTTCGTGACACCGGGATCTAACAAAAGTGCCTGGTCAAGTCACTATGGACAGTAAATAGTGGCCACGGTAAGGTGAATCAAGTTATACAGAAACTTATTCGTTGGGGATCCTTTGAAGTGGTCGTATTAGGTATGTGGTCGTTAAGGAGAGGGGGTCGTTATCGAGAGGTGGTCACTGTTCCGCCGTACTGGCTCAAGCATGTTTACACAAGCTTCGTCAATCCCCGCGAGAAGGAAATCGCTCACCTTCCACGTGCAAAACGCAGTGAAATTAACACGCCAGAATAGCGCGATAGCGTATTGTGCTAAGCAGGAAAGCGCGCTTTTCTATATTCTTGTTAACTTTCGGAGCTTGTTTTGAATACAACCTATCATATCTATATGTTTTTGGAATCAGGAAATAATAAAGAATAAGATGAAATCATTTTTGGATCGATTTCTTAAATTTTTATCGTAAGACTAATTAATTTATTTTCGTTATAGGCTGCCATATACGTAGCGTTCATTAATTAATTCATATTGTTTACATGTGCCAATAATGTTATAAAACTGTACCTAAGGGGATATAATAACGATTGGCTGTAGCTTTCGAACACAGAAACAATTATTTCAGTATTGCAAAGTGGTGTTGGTAGTGTCGAATGTAAACAGAACAGTCTCAAAGTGAAAGTGGATGTTTTCCGGAAATTGCGAAGTTAACAAGAATACAGAAAAGCGCGCTTTCCTGCTTAGCACAATACGCTACCGCGCTAATCTGGCGTGTCAATATCACTACGTTTTGCACGTGGAAGGTGAGCGATTTCCTTCACGCGGGGATTGACGAAGCTGTACTGTCTGTGTTGACGGTCTAAAAATAGCAGTCCTGGAGAACTAGCTAAACATAGCAATAAAGAATTAATTATTTCTCGTAATTGGTAAGGACTTCAAACCTAAATTTTTGCAGGAAGCTTAATTTATACATCCCCGCAACGATGGGAAAAGCCCTGGAAGTAATTAAACTAATTAAATAGGACTATATGTCAGCCTTTAATTGTGATCACATTTTAGGAGTAAACATGACATATGTATATAGTTTTAGATTCAGAATAGGATGAAGAATACGATGCAATCAATTTTAAGTCTGTTTGCAAAAAAATCGATTTTAATGACAACTTTAATGAGCAAACTCATTAATTAATTTTTAAGCCACCAAGCTGAAATGCAATACCAAAGTCCGGACTTTGTCGAAGATTACTTGACCAAAATTTCAACCAATTTGGTTGAAAAATGAGAGCGTGACAGTGCCGCCTCAACTTTCACGAAAAGCCGGATATGACGTCATCAAAGCTATTTATCAAAAAAATGAAAAAAACGTCTGGAGATACCATACTCAGGATCTCTCATGTCAAGTTTCATGAAGATCGGTCCAGTAGTTTTCTCTGAATCGCTCTACACACACACACAGACACACACACGCACGCACGCACACTGAAGCTCGCATTTTTCATGATCCGCTAACTTCGACCATTATTTTTAATAATCACTGAGACTCGGCATGTAACCTCTACGTATCTCAGTTAGTACTCCTGCTAGTATGATATAAACATAATTTAACTGATAAGGTGGGTTTTTGTTTTACAAGCTGTCTGTTTGTAAATGCTTTCACACGTGTCGTTGTAGTTTTGTGTGCGTATGTGAATGTGCGCGCGAGTGAGCACCTCTCTCTCTTGAATTTGACGTCATATTTAAGCAACAATGAATTCATATTTTTCTCAAGTTTTATTTGCCTTGATAACATTCTCAACAAGACCAACAGCACAATACAGCAGAGAGAAAGAATAATACATTTGAAACGACTATTTAAGTCCCAATCAAAAGTCAAAATAATGACAGTCTCCAGGATGATGGAAGTGTGACGTCATTTCATGCGCGTGACAAATCACGATGACGTCACACATGACACAGTACACAAAAGCAATGACGTGCCTGTTTGTCTGCACACAAAAAACGAACCACACACACATACAGCACATGGGGATGAAAATGTCTGAATATACAACATTCATGGAAGTGTACACTCGGTCTGTTCTGTTAATATAGAACAGGTTTATTATTTCAAAATGATTCTGTAATCACACATATACATTCATATATATTCGGCAAAATGCTAATAGCTTCCGTTCAACATTGTGTCTATGTGTTTTTGCTTTTCCTTTTAAACAAGAACACCATAGCATAAGCTTAGCAGCAGATCATAGCAGTAGATCATGCGCACTCATATGTATTTTTTAAACTTCAATATTCAAACGTCACCTCTCTCAATCAGAAAAACATACAAACACCTGTCACAACAAAGTTCACAGAAAATTAGCAATAAGTGTCGTTAGTATTTTGAAGAAAATGAAATGATGATTTAAAAAAAACCAAAAAAACATTACATATTATGACATCAACCAAGCATGTTAGTGATCAAAGTATGAGAGCTGTATACAGAAATTGGCATTTTTCTTGTGGTAACAGATAAAAGCCATTTTAACAGTTCCCTGAACTTTAAGTTTCAAGTTTATTGAACAACATTAATTATACTGATCACTAGCTCTAATATAGTGTGCTTCTTTTCTAAGCGCAGCAGGTATAATAATTATGTTATTTAAGCAAACTAAGGTGAAGCTAAATGAGCTCTTTGACTGTGTTACAAGACTGTACAAAGGGTTCAACACACACACACACACACACACACACACACACACATACATACATACATACATACATCTCCACTTTACAGTTACAGGAGACCACAAACATTTGTCGTGCGTGTGAGGAATCAGTCCAGCAATATATACAATCAGTCAAACATAATCAACAAGTTATAACAGAAATGAAAAAGATAGATTACGAGAGAGAGAACAGAAACCTATAAGGAGTGGAGGTGCTCTTTTCTGAGAGAGAGAGAGAGAGAGAGAGAGAGAGAGAGAGAGAGAGAGAGAGAGAGAGAGAGAGAGAGAGAGAGAGAGAGACAGGGGGGTGTGTGTGAGGGGGAGTGAGGGGGGGGGGGGGGGGGGAGGGGGGGAGAAAGAGAAATAGAGAAATTCACAGAAAATTCTTTCTTTACAACGGTCCATAACATCTCATACATGCAGCTCTATATATTATCCTATTAAACAACACGCATTACCTTTCACATGTGAAATCTCTCAAAATAATGTATATCTGTCAAGAACCCGGGCCAACAATCTTTTAACAAGACCAAATCAGAGTGAACTGTCATTTTCAGTCAGTGGGCAAGTAAACTGCCTTGCAATTTGAAACAATAAAGGTGTTGTCTGCAATTGAATTCAATTTAAAACAATGAAGGTGTTGTCCGCAATTCAATTTAAAACAATAAAGGTGTTGTCCGCAATTCCTCATATACAAAGTACACACACACACACACACACAAAACAAACTGGGTTGGAAAGTAACCTTGGAAAATGAACAATCCTGTTGTGTTAGAGAGAGAGAGAGAGAGAGAGAGAGAGAGAGAGAGAGAGAGAGAGAGAGAGAGAGAGAGAGAGAGAGAGAGAGAGAGAGAGAGAGAGAGAGAGAGAGAGAGAGAGAGAGAGAGAGAGAGAGAGAGAGAGAGAGAGAGAGAGAGAGAGAGAGAGAGAGAGAGAGAGAGAGAGAGAGAGAGAGAGAGAGAGAGAGAGAGAGAGAGAGAGAGAGAGAGAGAGAGAGAGAGAGAAAGTCCCCATTCCCACTCCACGACAGAAAACAGCATTTTCACAGGTACTTACCCTTCTTTCAACATTACGTATTAAAACCATCTTTTGGACCGAACCATGCTCATAAACGTCACCGGTTTCAACTTGCATTTTTCCTCAAAACTTTTTTTAGTCTCCACAAACTTTCTCCCAAGTTTTGGGCTCTCCAAAAATTTATCACATTCAAGCTCATAGAGAGAAAGAAAAGAAAGATGGAAAAAAAAGAAGAAAAAAAAAAGGAGAAGAAAACCTCCCAGAAATAACAAGGGACATTGTTTGTAAAAAGAAAAAGCTTAAAAAAGCAGTAAAAGAAGAGATGTGAGGTTGAATAGGTCTGGACAATTGAGCAAGTGTAATGAGTCACAATTAAGACCAATTAATTATAGAGTAAGATTAAATACAGATTTTGAAATGAAAGTTTCTGAACACTATCTGCATGCTTCCTCTTAGTAAAATGTGAAAGAGCAAGGGACAACAAATAAAAGAGTATGTGCTGTGCCATCACACACACACACACACACACACACAGAGTTGTCCAATTCCAATTAAAATCTGACAAATATATCAATGAACAATAAACTCCAAAAGTTGCCTATAATGCTTAACATGTTTCAACAAGCAATACGATCTGAACTACATGTACTTCCAAACAGGTTGAGTCAAAACGGAGATCGTTGAAATGCTACACACGATTGGTAGTCACTAAATAAAGGGAGAGAACACACTTGCTAGAATTGCCTTGTTGAATCTATTGCGAAAGGGTGTAGTGAAGTTTCTGTCGCAACTATTTGTACAGCTGCTTTTCCCCCCTGGTTTTACAGGCATAATGCTGCATTATTAACCATAATATAAAATTATATCTTTGCACATGACTTTTTTTATTTTGCATTATGCATAACTTATAATATATAGCCTTATTTTCTCTCTGTCACACACACACACACACACACACAACCTCTCAAGACAGGTGCGCAAAGTCACAAATACACACACACACATATAAAATAGGTCTGGGATACCACGTAAGTACACAATTAAATAACCTATCCAAACTATTCAACTATACTCTATATAGTTTGGGCCAAGCCTTAGAGAATGAATGATAAAGACATGACAGCGAGAGCATGTGCAGGTGCATTTCAAATATGTAATCTTATGTCTGTGTTTAAAAAAGACAAAGAGTGACTCAACACTGCTCGACTTTTAACAAAGAACAAGCCGCGAGCCTGGAGAAATAAGGCCTATCTTCATTTTCCTGAACCGAGTTTTAAAGGCACAGTAAAATAAACATGAACCATGAGCTGTTTTCGGCATTGCATCTTTCTTTCTTTATTTGGTGTTTAACGTCGTTTTCAACCACGAAGGGTTATATTGCGACGGGGAAAGGGGGAAGATGGGATAGAGCCACTTGTCAATTGTTTCTTGTTCACAAAAACCATTAATCAAAAATTTACTCCAGGGGCTTGCAACGTAGTACAATATATTACCTTACTGGGAGAATGCAAGTTTCCAGTACAAAGGACTTAACATTTCTTACATACTGCTTGACTAAAATCTTTACAAAAATTGACTATATTCTATACAAGAAACATTTAACAAGGGTAAAAGGAGAAACAGAATCCGTTAGTCGCCTCTTACGACATGCTGGGGAGCATCGGGTAAATTCTTCCCCCTAACCCGCGGGGGGTAACGGCATTGCATACATCCAACCAAAGAGAAATGTTTTTAAGCTGCACGTCAACAAATGATATACAATGAACAGCACGCCTAAAATTGTATACAACTTCCAGTCCCGCTGAGCAAAATAAAGTTCACATTTCCGCATTAATTTGTTTCCCATGGGAAAGTTTTATGATGCAAAACAGAGTCCAAATTGCTGGATTTTGTTTGTTTTTTTGCTTTTTCTTTTATTTCAAGAGTGCTTTAAGAGAAGAGTTTTGTATCAGACCATTTGTACAATTGTATCTGTTGCAGTTGTTTTTAACATTTGTATTGATTCAATGAAGCTCGGAGCTGCTAACTTTCATTATATCAAAGTTACATGACTTAAGCGCTTGGAGCTATGAATCGGCACTTGCGTTATAGCAAAGTGATTTATTATTATTATTTTTGTTTGACACGCCTATTGGTGCGAGAAAAAAAAGCAACTTTGAATCACAGTCAAAATAAAAGTCATATCAATATCAGTCCTAATTCCTGTATCAAGGCTGCATGTCAATAGAAAGTATGGGGAAAAAACAAAACAATACAGAATCTTGGTAGAATTTTAATACAGTTTAAATCTGACACTAAATTTCTTGGGGGTTTGTTTGTTTGTTTATTTGTTGCTTAACGTCCAGCCGACTACGCAGAGCCATATCAGGACGAGGAAGGGGGGGATGAAGAGGGCCACTTGTCAAGCGATTCCTGTTTACAAATGCACTAACCCATTACTTGTGTCCCAGCAGGCTTTAGTAAAACTAAATTAATACCTACTGGAAGATTACCAGTTTCCAGTATGTTAAAATAGGCTTAACCTATCTACTGCTGGACTTACATCAGAACACTAACAGATTAAACTATACATGAATCGCGAGACAAGCGGCAAGAGAAGAGATTTTTGGAAAAAATACAGGTGAATGAGCAAGAAGGCAGAAAAAAGAAAAGAATTCATGAAGAAAAAGAGAGCATGACAGGAAAGAGGAACCAAGAATCTACCTAACAGCAAACTAGAAAGCTCCTGCGGTTCCAAAAACAGGAGGGGCCTTTAATTTCATAACCGCAGTGCCCCACTGCGGGAAAATTTCTTGGGGGGAAAATCACCTTCATACACAAGAAATGTACAACAGCAACAACAAAATGCTAGTATAAGAAATTCGTATCACACAGTCTCAGCATCCAAAAGAATAAATCATAAACTCTCAAACAAAAACTGTAGTAAAATGAAAACTGTATATAGTACAAATGTGAACAATTTTGCAAGAAAATAAAAATAGAAAGAAAATGCATTTCAGAACATGTACAATTACCAAACATCTTACAATACCAGTAAACTCATGTGTGAATCTAAAATACTGACCCAGTGTCAACAGCCTTTTCTTACTTCTGAAAACATATACACTGGTTCCAGATAAAAGTTCCAATTTCATTCTCGAGATTTAAAATTACAAATAAATTACCTGCATTATGCAATGAGATTTAATATTGATTCAAAATAAATTTCCTGCGTTATCTATATATATATATATATATAAAAAAAAAAATTCTCTCACAAAGTTGTCAAAGGTCAAGAAAAGCCTACACCCTCAGTAGGCAAGTACATAAGGCTAATAAGTAATATCAGAGGATGAATTTGAAATGCAGCATACACATGTGTGACTATTAAGTGCCAATATACATACAGTTTCACTGCCATGAAGCAAGAGCGATAGATTTACAATTGAGCAGACCATCAAAAGTTTGATTATCCATTGAAACAATCACTCACAACATGACTTTGCCCTATTTATCATACCAAAAAGATAACGATAATATCTCTGTCATATAACATATCTGGAAAACACCTCTCTCTCTCTCTCCCACAGTAGCATTTGTAACAAATATAATTGTAAGAGAAGTAAAAAGTCAACTGTCAACCCCCCCTCTCAAAAAAAAAAGTTGTCATCAAAAAACACAATTTATGAAAAATGGCCAAACATTTAAAATATCAAAACCAATTTTTTTAATTTTATATAAAAATGAAGCATAAACCCCCTCTCTCCCTGACACAGAGAAACAGAATGTAACACAACACAAACTACTACTACCTGAACATAAGCATTGAAGATCGCACAATAAAGCTCATACTTTTTGTGTGGAAAACTGTATTAAAGAACTCTTTTGAGGATCCTGACAATTTCCTTGAAAACAGAGACATCACGAACAAGAGAGGGACAAAAAAGGAAAACAAAAGACATGTCAATCTGCTCTTTAAACGTGTGTGTTTGCAGCAAAACATTCTGAGCTCAGTACTTTTTCAAAGACAGATGAAATTAGAAGATAACAAGTCAAGCAGGCACGATGGTATCAAGAGAAAACAACATGTTAACTTTCACAAAAACATAGTTTTACGCTCACACACTTGTGCTGTTGGTTCAATATTGAAACATAAAATGTTAACAATCTGAAAATGTACTTCTGTTTCAAACTGAGGAAGTTATAACAATCACTTACTTTTGACAGTGCTTTCTAATGTCGGTAATGTTTTACTGTCAAGAAAAAAAAGCGACATGCTTTTTAAGTTTACGAAAAGTTTCTTCAACCTACAAGTCATCTGAAGAGACCGCTTTAATGAAGAGTCTGCACAGCCATTCTTGAAGGGATATTCAAGTTTCAAATATTCACAAACAACATACTGTATGGACTATGGTAATGCAAGTTCATATCTGCTTTTAGACAGCATACCTCCCGACCGACACCCCAAATTGCGTTTTAATCACTTATGCTCAATACTATCACATCTAAAAATGCTTGCATACATCACTTCAAAAGCATTTACATTACAAATGTCTGAAATGTTATAGAAAATATCACACTACTCTTACAACTATTATCAAAGGTCTTCATGAACTTACCCAGACTACATGATAAATGCGAATTCTTGGCATCCTAAAACTACGCTCTTGTAAAAGTCGTAGCAACTAATCCTAACCTGCTCATTTACAAGCTAAAAACAAGGTGCATTTGGAACTTTAAACAAAAAATCCAGAACAGAGAGGTATGCTTCAGTTACAATGCAAATCTACCAATAACAAAACAACAAAAATCGTCAATACATTTTTTTATTTTTATATAGTGATGAAAATAAAGGCACAACTCAAAGAACAAGGGAAGAAAGACAACCTCTTACATTACACTAACCAACATACAATTCAGTGGATAAGCAAAACCTAAGTTGCTTCCCTTTCCATAACTCACCAATCTTAGCTTAGGCTTTGCACAGTTGTTACGTCACCATTCCATGGCATTTGCTATTACCTGCTGCGTCAATCAAAGACCCAATGCAACGGTGATGACTTCTACTGGGATTTTAAACCCAATTTCTATAGTCACGGCTTCGTTTGCTGAGCTTCACGTTCATTATCATATCATTTCATCTGCGTTTGAACAAATTGTTACCTTACCTTTGATCTTTCAACATTTCTGACTGGTGCTGTGCATCTCGACCACTGTGCAACACCTATCAAGGTTAGCTCTATCAATCTACACAATCTCCATTTAGCTGTGCTCATCTACTAACCAGGCATGGGAATTAAAAATTGTAAAAACGGCTGAAAATTAAGGAAAAAAGAGGAAATATTTTTTGATGACCGGGGGGTTTGTCACTAAAAGTAAAACACTACATATTTCGCACTAAAATACGAAAAAAGAGGAATTTCTACTGCAAAAATTTTAAAAAAACGGCGGAAATCCAAAAAAAAAATTTTTTGCTGAGAAAAAAAAGCGGAAATGCGATTTTTTTCGGCGGAAAATTAAAAAGTAAAAGCGGAAATCCGCCAAACGGCGGACAATTCCCATCCCTGACTAACAATCCAGTCACCCCAGAACTTGACTGCAATGCTGCGAGACCTGTTTACCTTCCGCTTTTGGCGGAAGAATCTTCCAAATTTCAAAGCTTTCTTCCGTTCTTCCGTCTCCGAGTCATTTCTTCCGCATTCCAAACGGTCTAAACCAGTATGCATCATTCCCATACCAGTATACATCATTCCCATACTGGTTTAGGAGCGACAGGGGAGACAACTACCGGGCACTCTTTTGCACTGAAGAACGGGAAAGGAACGCCACGTGGCCACGCAAAATGTCTGCGAGAAAACGTGGCAGCAGTGCTCGCGAGCATGAAACCGAAACGGATGAAGATTCTCCTCAAGAAAAAAACGAAACTATCACGACAAAGAAGAAGCTGTAGCCTATTTGCAAAAATATCGGCCAGAGTACCACAAGCTATTTCCGTGTATTGTGCCCTCAAATCAAGGGGAGAAGTACGCCTTCTGCACTCACTGCGGTTCGGACTTCAAAATAATAGGGGTAAAAAATCGTTTATATTGCCCTGGATTGCCCTGCGCAAAACAGATTGTTATGTTTTGTTACAATATTTGACTGCGACAAATTTTCTTCTGCATCTGTGCTGGATTCTTCTGTTTTTTACTGAGTGATCTTCTGTCAAGGTAAAATGAGGGTAAACAGGTCTGAATGCATGATACATGAACATGTCTGTCGACTGGACTGGTCTGTTCATCATCCTTTTGGTTTCAGTGTTCACCAGCAGATATGTGCGATTTATTTACTGTAGACACGAATACGTTCTGTTCATGGAAGCAGAACAAATCATGCACAAGTCAAGTGAAAAGCAGGTTCAATTCACAAACTGAGCAGAGCGAATAAAATGTGACACGAACGGAAAGGTGACAGAAATTCACAAACTGTAAATTCATCCGATTTTTTACTTAAATGAAAAAAAGAGCAGAGCGAATACAATGTGACACGAACGGAAATGTGACAGAAAGGTATTTATGCAGTAATACTTTGCATCTCAACATGCACGCTGTACACTCAGTTTGGTTTATTCCAATTATGCATTTGAGACGAGGTCGGTTAAAACAATGCATATAATTAATCATACAAAACATCCCATCGAATAAATCATAGCGATGAACACAATAAAACTGATCAATAATATAGAAACTTCATTATGACCGCAAATGCTGTGTTAATTAATTAACTGTCCACACACAGAAAGAAGCAACGGCTCACTCTCACTCACACACAAAAATACAAACAACATTAGTTTCCACAATTATGACCGCAAGCTCAGCTTAAAGGTACCGTTTCAAATGTTACTACAAATGTTTCTACTGACAGCATTTTCCCATCTCGGCTCAAATACCTCCGACTGCACAAATCCTTTTTCTCTGAAATACCTGTCTGCGGTGTAGTTTCGGAACTCGTCACAGGCGTAACCATTCTTCATCTTTGCATGCAGAAGCTGACCAGGCTCTAATGTGAACGAACTGTCCAGAAAGTCAGCAGGAGGCTATCATTTTTACTTCTACATAAACCTAAAGGTATGCATTGAACAGCAGAAAAGACCCAAGATGTTCAGCCCGACCACAGTCCATATCCTTGTTCAGTTGGACTCTCAAACTGAAAAATACTTGCCGAGAGAGTTTAGTCTATCAACAGAAATCTCCGTGAATAACAAGAATAACAAGAAACTAACAAGAAAAATGTTCACAATCAATTTATTTTGGCAATTTATTCTGACAATCACAATTAAATGTTAACAGTAAATAATGCTATTTGTCCTAGCTCCTTTAAAGGCTGCCATATTCGTAGCGTTCATTATTTAATTCATATTGTTTACATGTGCCAATAATGTTATAAAACTGTACCTAAGGGGATATAATAACGATTGGCTGTAGCTTTCGAACACAGAACAAATTATTTCAGTATTGCAAAGTGGTGTTGATAGTGTCGAATGTAAACAGAACAGTCTCAAACGCCATCTTTGGTTTACGAAACGTCACTTCGTGACGTCAACGGTCTAAAAATATCCCAAGTCCTGGAGAACTGTTGCTAAACAATGCAATAAAGAATTAATTATTTCTCGTAATTGGTAAGGACTTCAAACCTAAAACTTTGCAGGAAGCTTAATTTATACATCCCTGCAACGATGGGAAAAGCCCTGGAAGTAATTAAACTAATTAAATAGGACTATGTCAGCCTTTAACCATGATCATTACAACAAAATCAAGAGTAAAATGGTTTCTCATGATTTCAACCCTTTCCAGTACAGTGCCTCCCCCCTTTTAAGATCTCAACAAATCTGAGAAAAGAAAGTCTAAAAACAAGGTGGGAGACTTAAAATGGGGGTAAATTTACATCTTGCGCGAACAGAAAATATCGAAAAGCAGGAAGCTAAAAGAGAGTCTCAAATTGGGGATCTTAAAAAAGGGTTTCTGCTTCACTCCAAATCAAAACAAATGTATTCCTTCCAAAAACGAATATACAGACACACATCTCTAGCTGTCGGTACTAGTAACTTACAGAAAACAGTACTGTTAAAAAGCAAGAAACCTATAGTCAGTCTCTCCATGATTTGAAAATAATCGCAATTTTAATTTAAAATGTTTAATCAATCACCAAACACAAGAAGGTAAAGCCCATACGACTCACATGCTTGACCTCGACCTTTAGGGTAACTAAACCTAGCAATGACATCATACACTAAGAACTGCTTTACACATTTTTCCTACCAAAATACATGTGACCTTGACCCAAGGTCAAGGTCATCCAAGGTCATGCAACACAAAGCTGTTAATTCAAGACATAGGAAGTACAATGGTGCTTATTGGCTCTTTCTACCATGAGATATGGTCACTTTTAGTGGTTCACTACCTTATTTTGGTCACATTTCATAAGGGTCAAAGTGACCTTTTACCCTTGATCATATGTGACCAAATGTGTCTCATGATGAAAGCATAACATGTGCCCCACATAATTTTTAAGTTTGAAACAGTTATCTTCCATAGTTCAGGGTCAAGGTCACTTCAAAATATGTATACAATCCAACTTTGAAGAGCTCCTGTGACCTTGACCTTGAAGCAAGGTAAACCAAACTGGTATCAAAAGATGGGGCTTACTTTGCCCTATATATCATATGTAGGTGAGGTATTCAATCTCAAAAACTTCAGAGAAAATGGGAAAAATGTGAAATATAGCTGTTTTTTAGGCAACATTTATGGCCCCTGCGACCTTGACCTTGAAGCAAGGTCAAGATGCTATGTATGTTTTTTGGGGCCTCGTCATCATACACCATCTTGCCAAATTTGGTACTGATAGACTGAATAGTGTCCAAGAAATATCCAACGTTAAAGTTTTCCGGACGTCCGGACGTCCGGACGTCCGGACGGACGGACGGACGGACGACTCGGGTGAGTACATAGACTCACTTTTGCTTCGCATGTGAGTCAAAAAAAGAAAAGAATCAAAATCTGCTTCAGACAGGTGTAAAAGAAATCCAATATAAAGAAATCACTGAGCTTTTGCTCTCCGCAAGCTAAAAAAAAAATAAAAAATAAAAAAATAAATAAAAAACAGCTTTTATTGTGCATAAGAACTCAATAATTTGAATGTCAGCCCGAGCTCAACTATCCATGGTTACAGTATCCAGTTTATGAAACTGCCCATTTCCACTTTGTTTCTTACGTACTTATGTCCCTTTACTGGAAACAGATTTGACCACTTATATTACTCACTTAACCACTAAGTATTTGTCATCTTTTCCACACCTTAATTTATCCTAACCTGTTCACACTATTTTGGCGCTCCTACTCACTCAATGGACACCACCTCCCTTATAACCCCCACCATGGCTGTTCAGTCGTTCTGAATGTTGCAACACTTCAAACAGACAATCTTCTCTCTACTTCCATTTTCTGCATGATGAGGAATTTGGACCTGCACTCGCATCTTCAATCTTCAAAATATACTTACACACAAGCATGCTTGTTCAGAATCAACAGATTACCTTATAATCAGCAAGGTTTTATTACTTGAATGATTTTTGAAGTCGTCAATCCGTATTTCTTTGTCTATGACAAGTGCCAACAGCTAACTGGCAGCTGGTTTATGTTCAGTTTCACTTTCAAGTACTGTAGCGACATTAGAGAAGCTAGACGTAACACCAGTTCAGTAACTGCAGACAAGCCCACCGAGAGAGAGGCTCGGCCTTTGTCCCATAACATAAAAAAAAAATTAAAAAAATTACTTGACAGTCTCCAAACATCCTTCACGACAGTCTGATATTCCTCTGCCTAGCACTGCCTCCGTCCCTGATAAACAAGGACTGCTCTTGACAGCCCTTGACATCTGTCTGCACCTCCGCCTCCTTTTCTGACAGACTGATTTAGTCTGATTCACCTGGTAAGAAGTGCCTCCCGCATGCCTGATGGAGAATCATTTGTGACAGTCAAAGAATTCCGTGTGCATTGTCTCCACACATCATTCATGACACTTGTAGATTTGTACAGTAATATCCTCCAGCATCATTCATGCCAGTCCAAGACTCCCAGTGACAGTCCAGACTCCCGTGACAGTCCAGACTCCCGTGACAGTCCAGAGTCCCGTGACCATCCAGACTCCCAGTGACAGTCCAGACTCCCGTGACAGTCCAGACTCCCGTGACAGTCCAGAGTCCCGTGACCATCCAGACTCCCATGACAGTCCAGACTCCCATGAGAGTCCGACTCCCGTGACAGTCCAAGACTCCCGTGACAGTCTGAGGTTCCTCCCATGAGAGTCCTAGACTCCCGTGACAGTTTAGGACTCCCTTGCCCAGCACTGCCTGCCCTTTCCACGACTCCTCATCATTCGTGAACGCCGTAGATCTCTCTGTGCAGCTCCGGGAACTGCCCAGCGATACTTCCGGGAGAGTCCATGTGGATGTTGCTGAGAGCCTTGAAGTGCTCCTCGTTGATACGGTGAAATGTCGAGATGAGGCTCATCAGCTGCCGGAACTTGGCGTCCGAGTCTAAAAGGGAGAGAACAAAAAGAAAGTGAACGTACGCACAAATACAAAAACAAATAAGACTGGCAACATTCCAAAATTCAGAATAAAAAATCCCAAGAAAGGTATGCAATGGGAACGTTTAATTATGACAAAATATTTTGACCGTAACGTTTTGTTTTGTCATAATTAAACGTTCCTAGAACTACGCACAGTTTTCTTGAGATCCCACAAGGACTTAACAAACCGAGACATATCCCAACATGACCCTGTCTTCCAAAGTGAAGTCCTTGTCTTCAAAGTGAGACAAAGTTTGAGACAACATTACAGTGACAAGAATCACGTCATGTAAAATTGTCAGGACTTCTTACACCTGTCTACCCAGGAAATGATAAATAGCTTCCAGAGTGAAGGCTACCTTGGTGACTAAGTCATATCATCAGCAAAAAATCTTACCTTATCTTATATCTTATCTTAAAAATAAAAAATAAAAAATCTTATCTTATCTTATCTTAAAAATCTTATCTTAGTTTAAAGATAATTATGTTGGCTAGATACACTCACGTGTTATTTGTGAATTATCCAAGGGAGGTAACAAAGTGCAAGAAAACATGCATAATTATGTAGCAAGATTTAGAAAATCAGCATAAATTTCATACTAATACAGTAATTTCCCACTTCCCTGTTTAAACACCCATCCAACCCCCATCCCAATTCTTATATCAATTTCTGGTTTGCGATAATAAAGTTTGCTATATCTATGTCTGTTCCCAATACAAACTGCACAAAGCCTTACACATACTCTCACCACTATCAGGGGTTGAAATAGAACAAGATGAAAATTGAGGACATTTTGGATATGGACTATGAAAGTGGCTAAGCAAGGCAAGGTCTGCTTCCATCCACCCCCACCCCGGGATCAAAGAAAACCCCAACTAGAACCAAATCTTAGCAATCTGGTGCATTCTGAGCGTAACTTTGGGTGAAAGCGAGGCCAAGGGAATAGGCTTTGGGCAGTTCGGGAGGAGGACAACAGGCTTTCATTCGAGGGAATCCTCCAAAAGGAGGAGGACTTCAAGCCCTGCAATCGCCAACAAATGCTGGAAGCGGAACAATATCAACAAACGCTGGAAGCGGAACAATATCAACAAACGCTGGAAGCGGAACAATATCAACAAATGCTGGAAGCGGAACAATATCAACAAACGCTGGAAGTGGAACAACATCAACAAACACTGGAAGCGGAACAATATCAACAAATGCACACTGCCTATTACAAACAAATGAATCCACACAGGCTGGCACAAGGACAGACAGACAAACAGAATAAAAGCATGCCAATGTTCAAACACACACACATACACACACTCACAGACATGAGACAAAGAGACAGACAGACGGACAGACAGACAGAGTCCGACAGACAGATAGACAGACGGACACAACAGGCAAGCAACTGACCTGGATGGTTGTGCCTCATCAAATAGTACAGTGCCTGCTGGAACAGGGACTGTATCTTGCCAATGTCCCGACTGCTTTTCAGGTTTTTACGAGCTGCACAATGCAAACAACAGATGTTACTGCATGGATCTTCTACTGCATTGGTGCTACACAAAACATCCACTTGCTGCAAAAGAGGAACAACAGAAACCGCTGCAAAATTAACCCATACTTATTTTTTCCCTATCATCTCAACAACACAACAAAAACAAAACAACAAAACAACGACCCTGTTCTCAATACCAACAGCAGTCATCACTACAGGGAACTTCAACTACATTGACACTTAAAGAAAATACAACGTCCCACTAGAAAAAATAAATAACAACTATTGGAAAATTGACCCATTCTAATTATTTGTTTATCCTTTACTAACAAAAACAACAAACAACAAAACTCCGAAAGAGATAGACTTCAGGTGCAAAGTGAACAACTTTAGATAGTGTACATTTTAGCATCATTATTGGCTCACGTAAGTGTAGCCTATGCGATGCTAACTTTTGTCTGTCTGTGCGTGCGTGCGTCATTTGAAGACGTCATATTACATTGACGTCACATTATGACGTACGAGGGTTAGACGTCACGCGATGGAATTACTGAAAGTCTCGGTGATTGTTATTATGAGCGGGCCGAGACTATTTGGCAGTCGTGCCCCTGTAAGTAGGCTACATGCAGACAGACAGATCTAGATCTAGTGTCTCGCTTTCTTGCACAGTTTCACCTATGCTCTTTCTGTGTGTGTGTGTGTGTGTGTGTGTGTGTGTGTGTGTGTGTGTGTGTGTGTGTGTGTGTGTGTGTGTGTGTGTGTGTGTGTGTGTGTACTGTGTGTGTGTGTGTGTGCGTGTGTGTGTGTGTACATGTGTGTGTACTGTGTGTGTGTATGTGTGACGGAGTGATTGAGTTTGTGTTACTGTTTGTCGATTTCTTACGTGAGCCTTGAAGGCTTGGCCTCTTGTTGTACATGTGCCTGTTATGTATCTTGTTTGTCCACTTTTAAGATCAATTATTGTTCAAGTGAATGTTTCTTTTAACAATTAAATGTTCAAGAAACTTACAATTCTTGTTGTTCGGTTAACAAAAACAACTTAATTCTACTTGCATTGCTTTCAAGTGACTGCCTTTTCACAGCACATGTAGGAAGTTGTCTCCCTTGTATCAAAAATACAATCTGCAGACCTGGGAACCCCTGTTTTGCACTTGGAGTATTCTCAAACAAACTTGGTGTCTTTTCAGAAATATGAGTGTACTCCACGCAGAATTTGAACATCCTTGATTCAAACATGCTTCACACGCTTAAGTCGCACCGTTAGTTAAGTTTACCAATACATTTAAAACAAATTCTTCTTTCAATGTTTAACCGACAAAAACTGTGATCATGTGTCAAAATACTTGATCGGCTTCGGGATGCGCTTGTAAAAGAAAAGTAGATTAGGATTTTTTGCGGCATATTTTTTTCCACTGATCGTATTCTAGACAATCATGCGTACAAAATACGGCAAAATCGTAAGGGTTCCCAGGTCTGAGTATGACAACTTGATCGGAGCCGGGTCTGGATGCATTAAACAAGTCAGCAAGTATAACCTCCATTGGAAAAGCTTGTCAAAAGTTCTCCTTCGTAACAGTTTCCATCCTCCACATTCTTTATCATTCACTCGTCCTGTACACATTTTAGTCCCCAAATTAAACCTCAGAAAATTCAAGGCATAAACCGAGTACATCAAAAAGGAAAAAAGCATTGATTTTTTCTGACTCTCACTGGCTTATAGAGCTGTACCATGCCTAATAAAATGACCCGATTGTCAACCTACTTGGACAGACGATGAGGATGGAGCAGAAGAGGCCGATCTCTCCGTCCGTCAGCTTGAGGGGGTTGAACTGGGAGGAGATGAAGAAGAACTCATCCAGGAATTCCCCCATGGGCATCTCACGAATAACCTCACTGAAATACGAAGGTGTTGCCATCCTGAGTCTTCAACCATGAACTAATTTTAATCTCTAGCGGAACAAGACACTAAAACGTCAATAATTTGAATCATTTCATCACAGACAAAATAAAATGTTCATCGAGTCTTGAACCATGAACTAATTTTAATCTCGCATGGAACAAGAAACAAAAACGTTACTGAAGCATTTAATCACAAGACAAAATGAAACGTTCACCAGCGCATCCGAGGTCGTGGGTTCGAACCCCGGCCGGGTCATACCTATGACTTTAAAATTGGCAATCTAGTGGCTGCTCCGCCTGGCGTCTGGCATTATGGGGTTAGTGCTGGGACTGGTTGGTCCGGTGTCAGAATAATGTGACTGGGTGAGACATGAAGCCTGTGCTGCGACTTCTGTCTTGTGTGTGGCGCACGTTAAATGTCAAAGCAGCACCGCCCTGATATCACCCTTCGTGGTGGACTGGGCGTTAAGCAAGCAAACAAACAAACAAACAAACATCCCCCTAGTGGTCTTTGAAAGGGACAGTCAAACAAATAATGAGACAATCTGTGAATCGCAAAAACTCAGCTCAGTGCACTGTCCCCGCAATCTCAAGATTGACTTTGACTCTCTGTTGACTCTCTTTTGACTCTCGTCATCTAAGAATTGTCTCTATCAACTTCAACTTTTGTGCAACCGAAACTTGCATCTTCCCACTAGTGTACCGTAGACCCCAACACTACGCTACGCTAAGACCCCCCAATTTAAGACTCCCTCCTTTTAAGATTGTGCTTTCTCAGACTTTCTGTTCATAACCTCTGTCAAATGACCCCCATTTTAAAGGTGGTCGTCTACATTTTTGCTTTTTTTCCAATAATCTTATGGTTGGATTTCGCTAAAAAGTTATGTCAGATGATGAATGAACCATGGGGAAAAAAGTTATTTGAAAAAAAAATATATGTAAAAAAGATTTTATTTTTGGGTAGCGTGACTCACGCTTCCAATATTTTGTTTTCTGTTTGCTGAGAACATGTGCTTTGCCTAAAAAATACTGACCAATCAAATTCATGTCACTATGCTTTTTGCCACGCCCAAACAAGTGCAGCAACAGTTTGACACTGGAGCGCTGTCCACGCTTTTTTTTTAAACGCACGAAATGCACGGGATTTGAGAGGAGTTTTGCGCTTGGCATTTTACAAATAAGGATATCCTACGCTGGAATACTACAATGAATTTTCAAACGGCTACACTGGCTTCGTCTTTCCTGATCGAAAGGGGGTGTATTGTTGATATTTGTAGATAATAGACTCTGCATTTTAATGGTCAAATGGCAATTTCGGTATAAAAATGTAGACAAGGACCTTTAACACTCCCTCCTTTTGAAGACCCAATTTTGGCATATATGTGGAGGTCTTAAAAGGAGGGTTCCACTGTATTTGTGTGAATCTTACCGACTGGCCCTCATGGTGTGAGTGGGGTCAATGAGGGTCTGCTTGTCATGGTCCACCAGCAGTGAGAAGCGGGCCAGCAGCACTTCAAACGACCCTTGTTTGATGAGGCGAATCTGGTCGTCCTGCTCAATCTCCACAAAACCTGCAAAGCACACAAGGTGTCATCAACACAGCCAATGACTCAACTAAAACTGCAACTACATGCATGAGCATATACATAGACACACATCTATATATATCTATATACGGCTTGTGTGTGTGTGTGTCTGTCTGTCTGTCTGTCACTTCGCGATGCACGGCCAAAGTTCTCGATGGATCTGCTTCAAATTTGGTGGGCATATTCAGGTAGACCCCGGACACAATCTGGTCGATGAAAATTTTCAACACGTGCTCTAAGCGCGGCGCGGTGAACCGATTTTGTTTTTTCTGTAGATCCATTTCCAGTAACTCTTCCTTATCTTCTCCAGTGTTTTGCGCGTTTATCTCCCTTCCTTCGTGTGGCGTCAATCACGTCAACACATGCTCTAAGCCGGCGAAGCGCCACGCTGCATACTCTGTCTCGCGATCCACCCGGCGAAGCGGGTAATCATCTAGTACAGTCATACATTCTCCCTCTCTCAAGGACAGATTGTACGAAATGGCCTAGTCTTAAATCTAAATCCTTGTAAAATAAAGTTCAGTTCAGATCCGTTATTGCTCTTTCTCTCTCTCTCTCTCTTTCACAACACACACACACAGCAACTCTATCTCTTACACACACACAGCAACTCTCTCTCTCCCTCTCTCTCCCCCTCTCTCCCTCCCCCCCTCTCTCTCTCTCTCTCTCTCTCTCTCTCTCTCTCTCTCTCTCACTCACACACACACACACACACATATAACAACTGACACACACACACACACACAACTCACCAGGCAGCTTTTTGCAGAACTTGACGAGATTGGTGATCTCTGGCACCATGGCGGACACAAACTGCTGCCACAAGTTGTTGGCCTCCAGTTTCAGCTTGCTCATGTCTGGCTGTAAACACAAGGACAAACTTCAAATGACCTATCTTTATGCCCTTACCAACATTAAATATATAAACATGAGGCACTGCCACACGGTGAATTCTGCCAGTACAAGCCGACATTTTAGCTCTAGCTCTCTCTAGCTTAAACAAAAAGCGTTTGGCATACAAAATGGCAAGGAAAAATTGTGTCAGCAAACAACACTTTTGCAAACACACTTTTGCATGTCAAAAGAACCTTTTGTGAAAAAGTTATCATTGCCAGAGACGCAATAATCATAAAACAGCAGCTGTGAATTTGGCATGTCTGAACGCCAAGGATATGCATTTTTCACGCAGAATCCCCAGAAAATTACAGAATTTCAGTGATTTTTGATACAATTTGGAGCCTTTACATGCACGAAAGTACAAATACATCAACACATAATATGTCGCCCAATTAATTTTTTTTATAAATCCAGAATTTTTTTTTATCCCGAACAATTTCCGAACTCCAGATTTCCAGACTTTTAGCTAGGAACTTTAATCCCTGGAGACTATTTTGGAAAGAATGTCATCTGCAATTTCCATACCAGTCCCATTTCGTCAAGCTCTCCTTTGATAGTCTCGTTGATTCGGCGGTTGGCTTCATCAATAGCTTTGTACGTGTTGATGGTGGTTCCCAAGTGAGCCTCCACCACCACATCCGTTACCTGCCGCAGAAAACACATTAAACATCAGTACTGTGGCAGACCCTGCTTTCTAGGGGCGGGGATGTAGCTCAGTCGGTAGCGCGCTGGATTTGTATCCAGTTGGCCGTTGTCAGCGTGAGTTCGTCCCCACGTTCGGCGAGAGATTTATTTCTCAGAGTCAACTTTGTGTGCAGACTCTCCTCGGCGTCCGAACACCAGGCGCAGCCTGGTATTCGGCTCTACTTCTTCCCGGCGAAGCCGGTACCCGGCGAAGCGGGTAATCATCTAGTTCAACATAAATGACACAATGCAATGCAGGCAGTTCTCACATGTTGAACAAGTTAGCTGTTCAGAATCTTGTCTCAATACAAGGTATGATGAGCCCACAACTCAAGTTTCAAACTGGGTATACCATCCCAATTCTCATCGATCTATTCCCTATTCAGATACAGGATACCCCAGATCAAGCTTAACTCTTGAAAAAACACATTCTAACATCAATAATGTCCTCTTTTCAAACATTTTCAGCATCACTAATGAACAATTTTGATTCAACATACTTTATCCACCAACAATGTTCTGAATGCCATATTTTAGTTGTCAGATCAAACTAAAGTACAGATACAAATAACTTCTGCGCACAGATGGATCTCAAGCAATTGTTCGTCAAATTATATATATAGAGAATACTACATGGTTTGCTGTTTCGTACCAGATTTACACGAGTTTTTTTTTTTTAAATATTGAACTGCGAGCGAAAAAGCAACGAGTGTAAATCTGGTACGACACAGCAAGCCATGTAGTATTCTGTTTATCCTACATACTGTACTTACGTGTATTTTACTGAAAATGTCTTGCAGACGAGGCAGCTAAATCAAAAAATTTAGAGTAAATTTTCATTTGATTAATATACTTAACCAAATCTCATAAATAGCAATTTACTTCTGTTAAGTGCTTAAACGTTGAACACGCTTCCCTGGTTATACAAGGGAAGCCACTCCCCCAAAGAAAACATCACGTAACCATGGTCACCAGACCACGTGATCTATGAGGGTAAGCTCCCCTTGAAGCCACGTGACACGCGGCCGCCATATTGTTCTCACTTCTTGACAAGCCTGAGCCATCTTAAAGCGGGGTAGGTGGGAGGGTATTTGGTATGAGATTTGGGTAAGTATATTAATCAAATGAAAATTTACTCTAAAATTTTTGATTAAATTACATATTACTTCCCCAAATCTCATAAATAGCAGAATGCTACTAAACGAGGAGGGATTACTCAACCTAGGATCTAGGAAGAGCTTGCCCGGCAACTAACACTGCTGGTAGAATGCTGTAAACATCAGGACGTGAACCCGGCACGTCTAGCAAGAAGAAGTTCAGAAAGCTGTCGTCTGACTTCCAAAATACAGCCCCAAGGACCTCCGAGAACCGTCTGGAGTTCAGGACAGCAAGTAAAGAGGCCCATGCATAAGTTTCGTGCGTCCTCGCCAAAGAGAGAGGCAGGACAAACTAAATCGCCCCCCCCCCCCCCACCTTATTTTGCTGCCACCCCACATAAGCCTGTTCGATGCGGGTGGAAGCCCATTTAGCCAAAGTATACAGTGGAATATCTTTGTCTCTGGTAGAGTTTCGAAATAAACAATAGCTTCCGAGTGCTGAAACTGATGTGGTTCGTGCTAGACAAATGAAAGCACGGACAGAGCAGTTAACGAGGTCAGGATCCCCAGGGGCTAACATGTTAGACAGCAGAGAGATCATAAAAACAGGAAACTGCTGATGAGGTCTTTGATTTTAGCCAGGGGTTCTGGTCTAAAAAGAAGAGATATATGGAACCATCTGATAGAAAAGAAATGTCTTCCGTAAGCCGGACAGAGCAAGCACATCAGTACCTCTTCTGGCCGTAGCTAGCAAACATAACATGAGTGTTTGGCGAGTAGAATCGGGAGCTTCGCAGAACACAGAGGTTCAAACTCTGATGATCCAAGAAGCTCAAGGATTAGATCCCATGCGACGGGCGCTGTGGCGTGGTGGTAAGACGTCGGCCTCCAAAGCGGAAGGTCGAGGGTTCGAATCCCGGCCGCGGCCGCCTGGTGGGTTAAGTGTGGAGATTTTTCCGATCTCCCAGGTCAACTTATGTGCAGACCTGCTAGTGGCTTATCCCCCTTCGTGTGTACACGCAAGCACAAGACCAAGTGCGCACGAAAAAGATCCTGTAATCCATGTCAGAGTTCGGTGGGTTATAGAAACACAAAAATACCCAGCATGCTTCCTCCGAAAGCGGCGTATGGCTGCCTAAATGGCGGGGTAAAAACGGTCATACACGTAAAATTCCACTCGTGCAAAAACACGAGTGCACGTGGGAGTTTCAGCCCACGAACGCAGAAGAAGAAAGAAGAAGAAGAAGATCCCATGCAGGGACTGGTCTACAATAGAGGAGTCTTTTAGCACCGAGGCTATAGCTCCGCCAAGATTGATGATATTTCTTTCTTATTTGGTGATTAAAGTCGTTTCAACCGCTCAAGGTCATATCACGACGGGATTGATGATATATGGTCTAAATGCTTTAAGCGTAGACGAGATAGCCGACCTTCTGACCTTAAGCGAAGAAGACCAACTTTGCGATGACAACCATGACAGAAGGTTTGCAACTAGCAATGATCTAGGAGCCACTGGATTGACTCCGTACGAAGCACGCCAACGAGTCCAAGCGATTTAAAGAGAGGAAAATCGAAAATTTTTAAGTAAATTTTCATTTGATTAATATACTTACCCGAATCACATATATGCATTGATGTAGTCAGAGATGCTAAGGTCTGAAAATCGCTACCCGTCTAACAGTCAAAGGGAAGCAACCCAACACACAAAAAAGTGTAAGAGGAAGCGTAGCTAGGGACGCTTGCCATGTGGGTTACCTCCCCTTGGAGTGACCTACGTCACTGCCGCTTCCCGAGCACGTGGTAGAACTCATTCCGACTTATAGAAAACTTAGAAACTATAAAGCGGGGAAGGCAGGAGGGAATTACCTATGTGATTCGGGTAAGTATATTAATCAAATGAAAATTTACTTAAAAATGTTCGATTAAATTACATATTCTTACTCCGAATCACATATATGCAGATAACTCCAACAAGGTGGTGGGAAAGATCAAAAAGTTCTAACTCACTCTTAGGTTCTGGAAAGGCACTGGCCAGCTGCCACCAAGGCAGGGAGGGACCGTGACCCATCCCGACAAACAGCGGCGACGTCTCGTAGATAAAAATGTATAAAGACGTCGTCAAAGCGCCAGTAGGCTGTTCGTTGGACCTCATCCAGTCTCCGAGACCGTAACACGGCCAAGGAGGAGGCCCACGCCCTGGACTCATGGACTCTGGCCGAGTCGAGGGGGAAGACAGGCTGCGCCCCCCCCCCCCCCCCCTTCTTGAGAGGCTCCAAACGTAGGCCTGCTTAATGAGAGCCGACACCCACCGGGCAAACGTTGTTCTGGCGATATCCTTGTCCCTTGCAGTGTTAAGGGAAATGAACAGAAGCTTCTGCGAGCTTGACCGAACAGGACGAATGCGAGCAAGATAAGCATCGAGGGCCCGAACAGGACAGTTAACCAAATCCGGATCGTCCGGGGCCAGGATGTGAGTAAGTGGTTTAACCTGAACCACAGGTGAAGGCTGATCCGGAGTCTGATTCTTGGCTAGAAAGCCCACCCGGAACTTCAAAGTCAAAGAGCCGTCCTGCTCACGAGAGATGTCCTCCGGACTACTTGAGAGGGCATGTATCTCACTACCCCTGCGCGCTGTAGCTAAAAGGAGCAGAAAGAGCGCCTTCCGGGTAAGGTTAGGCAGGCTGGCGTCCCTTAAGGGTTCGAAGTCCGTAGAGCGCAAGAACTCAAGGACCAGGAAGAGATCCCACTTGGGAAAGGGAGAGCGCGACTTGGCTTCCTCCAAGGCCGCGCCCTTAATGACTCCGGCAATAACCCCACTGACATTGACAGAATGCCCAATCTGTCTAAGTGTAGCAGCGATAGCTGACCTGCGAACCCTCAAAGAGGAGGCTGAGGCACCCTGAGCGGCAAAGTCCGACAGGTGGTTGGCCAAATGCATAGAGCGGGGAGCTACGGCACTCAGCCCGTGAGACTGACACCATGCAGCCCAGGCCTTCCAGTGGGAAGCGTAAACGGAAGAGGTAGATGATCTGTGAGAGCGCTGTACCAAATCCAAAGTTCGTTCCGACGCCCCAGACCGCCTCAGCGAGGACCGAACAACTTCCACGCGTGAAGGTTCAGTGACTGAGAGTCCTCGTGGGGAACGCCGGTTCGAGGCTGCACGAGCTCGCCTCTCGCAAGCGCGAGAGGGATGGGAGGGCCGCGAGCCAGTCTCAGAAGGTCCGGGAACCAGGTCTGAGAGGGCCAGAGAGGGGCCACCAGCAGCAGAGACGGACCCTCCAGATCCGCTTTCCTGATGACTCGTCCGAGTAGCTGGAACGGCGGAAAGGCATAAGCCTCCAATCCCCCCCAGGGGATGTCTAATGCATTCGTCCGCCAAGCCTCCGGGTCGGGGAATGGCGAAACGAATATCGGGAGGCGCCTTGAGAATCTGGTGGCGAAAAGATCCACCATCGGCTTCTGGACCATGGCCCACAGGCGAAGCAATGCCCCGTGTGTGATGGTCCATTCCGACTGAAGAACCTTGTCGGAGCGGCTGAGCGCGTCCGCAAGCGTGTTCAGTTTCCCCGGCAGGTACCTTGCTGAAAGTTTGATCTGGTGAAGAGCGCACCAAGTCAAAATTTCGCAGGTCCTGCGCGAAAGAGTGGGGGACCACGAACCTCCCTGTTTGTTCACGTATGCAGCAACCGTGGTATTGTCTGTGAACAGACGAACGTGCTTGTGCTGGAGAGAAGGGCCTAGGAGGAACTCGGCCAGAGCTAGAGACACCGCCTCTAGCTCCAGGGAGTTGATGTGCCAACTGCTCTGGTCTGCTGACCACAGACCGGACGCAGTGAGCTGGTCCGTGTGTGCCCCCCACCCCGCCAGAGACGCATCTGTAAAGAGGTCCGTGTCTGGGGGGGGGAGAGGCAATCGGAACGCCCCTGCACACCCAAGCCGTGTCCAGCCACGGAAGGGTAGCAGTCTGGAACCATTCCCCGAGAGGAACGAGAGTGTTCCAGTCCACACAAGGAGAGTCCACAAACGGCTTCAGGGCAAGCTGAAGTGGACGCTTGTGAACCCTCCCCAGTGGTACCAGCTGAGACATAGACTCCATCTGCCCCAGGATGGAGGCCAGAGTCCTGAGGGAAGCCCGCAGGAGAGGCAAAGTGGAGCGGATGAGAGCCTGGAGCTTGACCACCCATTTCTGCGACGGCTGGACAGTCCAAGAGACCGTGTCGAACGTCATACTCAGGTATGTGAACGTTTGAGACGGCACTAGCTCCGACTTTGTGTGGTTGACCGAGAACCCCAGCAAGCTGGCGTTTCGGAGAACCACCTGGGTATGCTGCGCACAGAGCGTCTCGCTCTGACCCATGATGAGCCAGTCGTCGAGGTATGCCCGCAGCCGAATACCCTGTGACCTTACCAGTGCACAAAACTGCCTTACCACCATGGTGAAAACCCATGGAGCAAGGGACAGCCCGAAGGGAAGTGCGCGGAACTGGTAGATCTGATCGGCCCACCGGAAACGAAGCCATTTCCGGTCGGCCGGATGCACAAGGATGTGAAAATATGCATCGGTCAGATCTATGGAGGTCACCCAGTCTCCTGGGCGGAGAGCGTCTCGGACCGAGGCTGGCGTCTCCATTTTGAACCGTATCGTTCTCAAGAAGGTGTTGAGAACCGATAGGTCCAGAACAGGACGCCAAGCTCCCGAGGCCTTGGGGACGGCGAAAAGCCGACCATAAAACCCCGGGGAGCTGTGATCCGAGACCTCCTCCACCGCTCTCTTCTCTAACAGAGAGGCCACTTCCGCCCGAAGGACCGACTGTGCCTCTTGAGAGAAGGGGGGCTTGAAAACTGGAGGGCGCCGGGCAAGCGGGGCCTTGTTCTCCAGCCAGAGCAAGCGGAATCCCGACCTCACCACTCCCACTATCCACTGGCTGTGCGTAGCAGCCTGCCAATGTGAAAGTGCCCGGGAGGGGCCCCCCGCCATCACCAGAGTGGAGGGCGGGGGGGGGGGGGGGGGGTGAGACCGGGAACGCCTCATTGGGGGTGGGGCTTGCCACGAGAGCTGCCCCTACCCCTGCCCCTCGAAGACCTCTTGTTCGACCCACGGGACGGAACATGAGGCCTCTTCTGGGAAGCCGACTTAGTCTGAGCAGAAGACTGGGTCTGCTGAGGCTGAGAAGGCTTAGCATGCTTGAGACCCTGCAATGCGAACGTAGAGAACTGCTGGTCTCTGTTGGTCTCTATTTCCTGTCTTCTGGCATTCAGCGCCAGAGGACCGAAAAGGGACCCGTCCACAAAGGGAGAGGACCAGAGGGTGTTTTTCGTTGCATCGTCAGTGAACTGCGAATGAGCGAGAAACAAGTCCCTCCTACACGTGACCGCGTGAGCGTAGTGTAGAGAGGACAACCTCATTTGTTCCTCATTGACCCTTGCAAGGGAAGCGAGGAGAGTGGCCACATCCTCTGAGTCCTGTTCCGTACTAAGCGTAAACGGATCCAGGGACTCCGTAAGCGCCCGAGAGAGCGCCCTGAGGATGGTCTCGGATATGGAAGTAAGTTCCACAAGCTGTCGTCCAAGTTCCTCCGAAGAGGAAAGAGTCTGCTCAGAGAGAGTCAGACCCGAGTCCTTCTTCAGCGGCTTAGCCAGAAGAGGGAGAATCTCAGGCGACACCGACAAGGGTGAGCGCGGGAGAGAAAACAGCGACAGCAAATTCCGAGGAACCCTGGGCAAAGAAAGCTTCTTTGGCGCAGAGGGCACGAAACTCGAAGCCTGTGAAGAAGAGGCTAGCCAGGGCAGCGCCTGTTCTGGAGCTGGGCCGTGGGCCACCAGCAACGGAACAGGAACTGGAGGCACACCGCTGCCCGAAGGAGCGGATTTGGCAAAAATGCGCGAGAGGTGGAACGCCACTGACGATGATTCTTCAAACCGGAAGTATTGTTCCTCCTCCTTCCCCGAGCGGAAGTCAGCCATGGCCGACGGAAACGCTGAAGAGGAAGACACCGCAGCCGAGGCCCCTTCCGGAAAATAACGAGAGGTGACCTCGGCCGCAGATTCCAGAGCCGCCTTAAGCTTGGCCGGAAAACCAGAACGTGTCTGCTCGTCGTCGACTGACTGCGAGTCTGACGCGGCGACCGAAGGGCAAGACTCAAAGCCGTAGTTGCCTGCGAAAGAATGCTGAGGGGGAAAGCCGGAAGCCGACAACCCACCCTGCCGGAAATCGTCCATCCTCACCCCCTGACTAAGAGGAGGGTGAGAGGATGAAGCCATGAAATCCAAGTTCGCAGGAACAGAGGCGCTAGCAGACGCCACCACAGAAGGGTGGAGAGGCTGCTGCACCAGAGGAGGCCAGTCCATGGTCCGTGAACGCCGACGTCCAAGAGGAAGCGTCGAGAACCGGAGCGGAAAATCCAAGCGGAGCCGGAAGTGCAACCGAAGCAGCGGCATCATGCCGAAGCTGCTGTTGCACGGACTGCGGGCGGAAGCCCGGAGGCCCGTAGGCCAGCCCTAGGTCAGAACCGGATGGGACTGTCACATGTCCGCTAACCGGTAGACCTACACTTCCGGTGAAAACCGGAAGCGCAGCTGTCAAATGGTGGCCGCGTGTCACGTGGCTTCAAGGGGAGCTTACCCTCATAGATCACGTGGTCTGGTGACCATGGTTACGTGATGTTTTCTTTGGGGGAGTGGCTTCCCTTGTGTAACCAGGGAAGCGTGTTCAACGTTTAAGCACTTAACGGAAGTAAATTGCTATTTATGAGATTTGGGGAAGTAATATGTAATTAAATTGAAGACGCTTGTTTTGGAACCTCGATCTCTTCTAAAGCCTCGTGCAATCTATTACGTCAAAACAAAGAAACGTCACTCTGAAAGTGTGGCGCGACGTGTTAGTTCTAAAGATTCATCGAGGGTAATTAGCGAGCGCAATTTTTGTTTCTATAATGACGTTTGTCTCAGTGACTTTGGCATCATAAGCAGTGGAAAAACAGGTCCCTGCCAGACTTGCTTGACATGACGTCATTTACATGATATACACACGTGTGATTTGAACGATTATTATCTCACGGGTGTCTCTCTCGCGTATGTAGGATAAATATTTATATATATATATATATATATATGAACATACTGCTTGTTAAACTATTCACAGAGAGGATAACATACATTTCAACACATTTTTTTGCACATTAAAGCACCCCATATGCAACACACACACACACACACACACACACACACACACACACACACACACACACACACACACACAGGCAAATCTACCGCAGCCACAAGTGCATACATGCATTTTCAACTTCAACTTGGTTTGCCATCAACAAATATGAAACTCCAATAACCCAGCGAACACTGTTTGATCACACTTACTCCCCTTGTTTTCTTACATTTCCTCTTCAAAACCTCTGAGAGTAAACCTCTGTTTTTAGACTCCCTCCCGTTCAAGACCCGATTCTTTCAGATTTGTGCATGTAGTCTTAACAGGCAGGTTCCACTGTACTACTGACAAAAACATCAACAGCCTACCTGCTCCATCAAGAGACGTCGATCCTCAGACGGAATCAGTCTCACTTCTTCCATGATGGAGTTCACGTCCACAGGCGGAAGATTCGCTAGCCAATCAGGTTTTACTTCAGCGGGGGACTTGACGCTGAAGCCAGACTGAGGGCTGGTGGGCTCGGGCGATATCGGTTCCGTTTTCACCAAAGTCCTGCTAACGTCCGAGGACGGGGAAAAGCTAGCACACGGCTCCATCTTGATAAGCGAGGGCTCAGTCTTGACTTGCACACCACTAAAGCCGGACAGGGAGGGCGATGTGGTGGAGGAGGTGGGAGGGGCAGCGTACTGTTGTTGATACTGTAGCTGGGGCGAGGCCACGTTAGAGTTCACGTTATAGTTCAAGACGGGAGTGGGCAAACCGCCACCGTTGTCCAGCAGGCCCGCGCCCGAGGAAGAGGGGGATGTCTCCACCCCCAACATCCCGCAGCTCCCACTACCGTTGGTGAGGGAGGAGGAGGAGGCGGGGAGAAGGTGGGGGGACCCGGCCATCCCCATCTCGGAGAGCGGGCTGGTGGCGGCAGAGACGGGGTCGAGAGTGACGTTGTTTAGGTTGAAGGGACTGTTGAGGGCCTGCAGCTCGGCCACCGCGTCTATGGAGCTCTGCTGACCCCCGCCCCCGCCACCACCCCCACCCCCACCCCCACCCGGCGTGGAGGGCAGACTGTGCTCAAACAAGAAAGTGTCCAGCGCTGCAAAGTTGCTGAAGTCGATGACGGACCCCCCGGGGCTGTTCATGCTGGACGGGGAGTCCACCCCGGCCAGGCCCGCGCTAAGCCCAGCGTTGTCTCCCGAACCGGTGGGGGCGTCTGCGGTGGTGGTGGAGGAGGAGGAGGGCATGGGGCTGCCGGAGCAGGACACCACGCCCTGACTGAGCCCCGCCAGCCCCGCCATGTCCATCATCTGCTGCTGGGCGCCCTTGACCCCACCCTGACCTTTGCCCCCCGGACCCCCGCCCTCAGCAGTCCCGCTCTTGGAATGCTCCAGGAAGCTGGCCTTGGCGGCGGACAGGAAGGCCTGCATCAGTTCGGCTTTGAAGGTGCCGTTGGTCTGCACGATCTTCTGCAGCTCCGCCATGCGCACCCGGTACAGCTCCTGCGGGGAGGGGTAGGGGGCGATGGGCATGTTGCCTCCGTGGCTCCGTGCCCCTCCACTCCCCTCCCCGCCGCCCACCTCCTTTAACCGCTTCGGCCTCCGTCCCAGCCGCGAGGCTGTCAACACAAAGAAGAATGACGATTTTGTTAGTGAATGTGTACATCTCATTAGGTAGAAGATGAGCCTAGCAACTGATTGTTCATTAAATATTTTACACAAAAATAATCATGTATCATTTGGTGAATTGCTGCTTTCCCATCACAGCTTTGAACACCCTGCTCTCCCCCCACCCCCTCCTTAATTAACTATACCACAAAACAATCAAAACTTTCAACAACATACCAATAACAACAAAGTTACACACAACTGCAATGAAGAAGAAAGCCCCCCTCTTTATTTGGTTAAGTAAACAACACACACCTCTTTCAAATGTAGGACAAGTACACAAAAGTTGAAGTCCACAGAACAACAAATTAATTGAAAGAGATACAAAAGTAAGCAGAGGCATGGGTCACTCCCTACCTCTCTCACTCCGTCCCTTTTACATACCCTGTTCCCTGATCATTCCCTGATCACAACTCTTGGTTTTCAATCTGGGTCAAACATCACATAATTTGGTTGGCACTCAGTCCACCTCCACCCCTGCACCCCAGCACCGCCCTGATATGGCCCTTCCCTTCGTGGTCGGCTGGGCGTTAAGCAAACAAACAAACCACACCCCAGCACCGCCTTGATATGGCCCTTCCCTTCGTGGTCGGCTGGGCGTTAAGCAAACAAACAAACTACACCCCAGCACCGCCCTGATATGGCCCTTCCCTTCGTGGTCGGCTGGGCGTTAAGCAAACAAACAAACTACACCCCAGCACCGCCCTGATATGGCCCTTCCCTTCGTGGTCGGCTGGGCGTTAAGCAAACAAACAAACTTAACACCCCAGCACCGCCCTGATATGGCCCTTCCCTTCGTGGTCGGCTGGACGTTAAGCAAACAAACAAACTACACCCCAGCACCGCCCTGATATGGCCCTTCCCTTCGTGGTCGGCTGGGTGTTAAGCAAACAAACAAACTATACCCCAGCACCGCCCTGATATGGCCCTTCCCTTCGTGGTCGGCTGGGTGTTAAGCAAACAAACAAACTATACCCCAGCACCGCCCTGATATGGCCCTTCCCTTCGTGGTCGGCTGGGCGTTAAGCAAACAAACAAACTTAACACCCCAGCACCGCCCTGATATGGCCCTTCCCTTCGTGGTCGGCTGGGTGTTAAGCAAACAAACAAACTATACCCCAGCACCGCCCTGATATGGCCCTTCCCTTCGTGGTCGGCTGGGTGTTAAGCAAACAAACAAACTATACCCCAGCACCGCCCTGATATGGCCCTTCCCTTCGTGGTCGGCTGGGTGTTAAGCAAACAAACAAACTATACCCCAGCACCGCCCTGATATGGCCCTTCCCTTCGTGGTCGGCTGGGCGTTAAGCAAACAAACAAACTATACCCCAGCACCGCCCTGATATGGCCCTTCCCTTCGTGGTCGGCTGGGTGTTAAGCAAACAAACAAACTACACCCCAGCACCGCCCAGATATGGCCCTTCGTGGTCGGCTGGGCGTTAAGCAAACAAACAAACTACACCCCAGCACCGCCTTGATATGGCCCTTCGTGGTCGACTGGGCGTTAAGTAAACAAACAAACTACACCCCAGCTCCGCCCTGATATGGCCCTTCGTGGTCGGCTGGGCGTTAGGCAAACAAACAAACTACACCCCAGCACCGCCCTGATATGGCCCTTCGTGGTCGGCTGGGCGTTAGGCAAACAAACAAACTACACCCCAGCCCTTCTTTCTTCCCCTAACTTTCCCCTTCCTCTGTTGCCAAGACTTCCAAGCACAAATCTCTCTGGCAGGCTTTTTCAACAACAACAAAACACAAAACGTTTACAGATTAGAAATATAGAAGACATCCCACCCCTGGAGCGTCTGTAAAATCGACAAGTCTGGCAGCGGAACGAAATTCAGAGGTGGATGGAGCACTGAGTACAGGGGCGGGGCGGTGTGAGAGCACAACGGGACAAGGAACAGGTGTAAAGACGAGGAGAAAAAAAGAAGAAAAAAAGGAAATATGGAAGACCAAACATGGACTGTAAATGGATACTGTGGAAACGCCACCCCTAACCCTTGTAGGTCCTCCACAAATCTAAGAACATTATTTTTTCAAAGGGAGAGCATTTTTAGAAAGAGATTCATTTAAAGTCTTTAAGAACATAACATCTGGAAAAACTAGGGTCTAAGTGGGAGAGGGATATGTAAGGTTGTGATAATTAAAATGGGGGTCTTAAACAGGGCTCTGTTGTAATGAACTTTTGTTTCCTGGCAATCCTTTTCATCTTGAAGACTGTCATTTATCCACACCCCTTTTCCAGAGCAGCTGAGGTTCAGCCAACAACTGTCACACTGATCTGGACACAATGCTCAATTGTGAGGAAAAGTAGACCTTAAAAGAATGAGTCATGTTTCATGTAAGCAAACCTATTCTTTGTGCCCTTAACTCAAAGGCAGCTGTCTGTCTATTCTCTCTCTCTCTCTCTCTCTCTCTCTCTCTCTCTCTCTCTCTCTCTCTCTCTCTCTCTGTGATTATTATTCAATGAGTTAGTTGGTACCATTGTTCCCTCACGGGCGAGGGCTCATTGTAAACAAGAAGGGCAAACGCTCGATCGAGTCACTTTCGCAGTTCTGAATATTATATGAGGCATCAGATGGACAGGAAGAAATTGCTATTCACAACACAATGAGTCACGTTCACATAAAATTTGAGCCCGGTCACTTTTATAGTTTCCGAGAAAAGCCCAACGTTAAGTTGTGTGTTGCCGAACAGAAAAGGCTAGTTATCTCCCTTGTTTTTCTGATAACGTTCGTAAAAGGCTACAGATGTAAATACTTTGATGTAAAGAATAATCCTACAAAGTTTCAATCACATCCGATGAACTTTGTCAAAGATATAAAATGTCTAATTTTTCCTTTGACGCTGACCTGTGACCTTGAAAAAGGTCAAAGGTCAACGAAACCATCGTTAAAGTGTAGAGGTCATTGGAGGTCACGACTAAACAAAATATGAGCCCGATCGCTTTGATAGTTTCCGAGAAAAGATATAAAATGTCTAATTTTTCCTTTGACGCTGACCTGTGACCTTGAAAAAGGTCAAAGGTCAACGAAACCATCGTTAAAGTGTAGAGGTCATTGGAGGTCACGACTAAACAAAATATGAGCCCGATCGCTTTGATAGTTTCCGAGAAAAGTCCAACGTTAAGGTGGTGTCTACGGACGGCCGGCCGGACGGCCGGCCGGCCGGACAGACTAACACTGACCGATTACATAGACTCACTTTTGCTTCGCATGTGAGTCAAAAAGCAGCGATTACTTATATAATTTTCCTCAGAAATAAAACATGTTCTTATCTTATCTCTCTCTCTCTCTGCAGCCAACAATCATAAAATACATATGTTCAGCATCCACTTCCATACATACTAACATACATTCTCAAAGTTCAAACAACAGACCTGTTTTTACTGGTGCATCTATCGGAACAGGCATTTTACAGCCAACACAGATTCACTCTGCGAAATGCAAAATTCTGTCAACTTAAGAGTCGGAGACAAGCTAGCAAGTATGTAGCCTTTATATGTGAGTGCTTGCACAGACTGCAAATGCCAAAAAGTGGTGACCAGCTGCTATGTGACCTAATCTGATCCTATGATGTGACCTATTAATATTATGACCCTACCATGAGGTGAAAGTGTGCTCAACAGGCTAAGAAAAGAACATGTTGCAATGGGGATGTGCATGATCAATATATATGTTCTGAATGCGCACACAACTAAGATGGACAAACAACATAGATCATTATGTGTGATCTTTGCGGAAACTGGTCATTCAATAACCAGTAAGTAAACCACGTGTAAATCGGTGCACCAGAAGATAAGGATACCTGGGAATCGCACTCGTACTCTCTGGGTGCAAACCACCTTGCATGCAATCTCTACCACCACCACCACCACCCCCCCTCCCCCCCACCGCATGCCAAGGCCTCACAGAACAGGGCAAGGTCGTTGCTGTAGATCATAGGACCAAACTGCCAACACAACACATACTTCGTGAGCGTTGCAGACAGTCGACCGGCGTATAGTGCGCCTTACTTTACTTTCACGGGCGTTCCACTTTCGTGTATCCCATAACAGCCATTTATAACACATTTTATTACGAGAAACAGGACAGAAAAAAAAAGGCCCGAGCATGTTCAAACAAAAACAAACCCCTTGCTATTTCAAGAACAGAAAGCTGACGTGAAACTTCTATCAACGTCCTTCACATTGACAAAGCACCCCTCACAACCCTTTCACGCCTTCCATCCCCGAGCGCCGATTGGTTGTTACGAGTGAAGGAGGTTTTCTATTGGCTGTGAGGGGGAAACACCCACCACGAGCGAAGCGAATGCCTGTCAGCTGATCAGCTGTTCGCGTAATGCTAGCAGCAGGTAATGTGCAGACTTTGGCCTCCAACTGATAAAAATACCACGACCTCCACTATGTCTCTCGCTCATTACCCTTTATGTGTTCCTGGAAGATCCCACTTTGCAGGTGGGTGTGTTTCTGCATGTGCAAACATGTCAAACACGATAAAGACCCCGAGCAGCCTAATCAATAGTAGCATTTTTTCCCTTCGCCGTCAAAGCCCTTATAGACTAACTTTGAGAAAGAGAGAGAGAGAGAGAGAGAGCGAGAGAGCGAGAGAGAGAGAGCGAGAGCGGGAGAGAGGAAGAGAGAGAGGAAGAGAGAGAGGGAGAGAGAGAGAAAGAGGGAGAGAGAGAGAGAGAGAAAGAGGGAGAGAGAGGAAGAGGGAGAGAGAGAGAAAGAGAGGGAGAGAGAGAGCTTCAATGCTCCGTTAAACAGTTCAGGGTCATTTTTGCCGGTACCCCAGCCCACAACCACTCCCCCTCTCTCTGTTGCACGCACCTACACCCACACCACCACCACCCCTCACGCGGCATGCATGAACGCAGACAGAGAGGGGGGGAAAGAAATGGTGCAGGGTCATTTTAGCAGTTTCACACACACACACACAACACACACACCGACACAAACCGTGGCAACGGACCTACACAACCAGCTGATTTTACTCTTGCGTGCAAATAGGAGACTCATTCCGTGTGACAAATCTCACGTTTTCCGCTCAGCGTGTGCATTTTTCTTTCTTCTTCTTTAGTCTTATCTGAAAATTGCATCGCTTCCAAAGTGCTTTCGCCCTTTTGCACTCAAGTTCAACGTATGGTCTTGAACAGGGACATTAATTTGAACTAAAGCACATCAAGTCAGCAGTGCAAGATGACCTCGTTATAAGTTAAAATAAATTCACAGTCAACGCTCCTCCTACACACCTGAATCACTCATATTATTATTTTATAAGGGTATTTTATAAGGGAAATAAGTTCAAATACTTGTTTTCGGGTCTGGAGAGTAAGGGGTGGGATAAAAGGAGAAAGAGAGTGGTGGTGGTAAGAGAGAGAGAGAGAGAGAGAGAGAGAGAGAGAGAGAGAGAGAGAGAGAGAGTGAGAGAGAGAGAGAGAGAGAGAGAGAGCGTAGCAGAAGAATATTTAGAGCACGGTTAGGGGCGGGGATGTAGCTCAGTCGGTAGCGCGCTGGATTTCCAGTTGGCCGCTGTCAGCGTGAGTTCGTCGCCACGTTCGACGAAAGATTTATTTCTCAGAGTCAACTTTGTGTGCAGACTCTCCTCGGTGTCCGAACACCCCCGTGTGTACACGCAAGCACAAGACCAAGTGCGCACGAAAAAGATCCTGTAATCCATGTCAGAGTTCGGTGGGTTATAGAAACACGAAAATACCCAGCATGCTTCCTCCGAAAGCGGCGTATGGCTGCCTAAATGGCGGGGTAAAAACGGTCATACACGTAAAATTCCACTCGTGCAAAACACGAGTGTACGTGGGAGTTTCAGCCCACGAACGCAGAAGAAGAAGAAGAAGAAGAGCACGGTTTTTTGTGCATGCTTTTTTTTTTTTCAAAGTAAGACAAGGGCAATATGTTTTTCCTTGCAAGTATACAGCTCACGCCGAAGGGTGATACAAAAGTTGACTGTCAACTGGCTAAATAATGAGAGAGAGAGAGAGAGAGAGAGAGAGAGAGAGAGAGAGAGAGAGAGAGAGAGAGAGAGAGAGAGAGAGAGAGAGAGAGCAAAAACGATGATGCATGGATGGTGATAAAGCCGGGAGGATCAAGAGAAAATGCAAAACACACACACACACACTGCACACCGGTGCACCCAACTCGGTCCGCCCAACGCTAGTCGAAGGTCAATGCCCGCAAGCAGCATACATCTATCCCGGCGCCGGGGCCGTCGCTCAACAAATACTTCTTAGGCAACACTCCGCAAAATACTTGCTAATGCTTGTTGAGCATGCTTTCGTTTCAACCCCCCTCCCCTTTTTTTTTTGAACACACACCTTCTCTCAAAGCAGGAAGGAAGAAGAGGGAAGGCTGTTGCCCAAGAACTATTTGGGGATGGGGGTGCAAGCACACACATTGTGTCATCTCGCCGGCTTTGCACCGCAGACGGCGAGGTGTCAAAAATGTGGGATACCTCGACCGAAAACATTATGTAGGTCACCGCAGTACCTCCCAGTTTGACACAGGCAGGAAGACGAAAGCTTACGTGTGTGAGTTCTTTTGTGCCTCAGTCCCGAGCAGGTGTAGTAGGGTACGCGAGGAGATAGGGAAGAAGGGGGCGGAGAGGGGTCCA
>NC_090248.1:30715837-30750837 GCF_037325665.1 Littorina saxatilis
TTCACATTTTTCCTCATTCGCACACTTGTGGTTCATCCCCTGGGTAATGCACCTCCGGAAAAATCCCTGCAACAGAAAACAAGTCGCGTAAGGCGAAAATACAACATTTAGTCAAGTAGCTGTCGAACTCACAGAATGAAACTGAACGCAATGCAACGCAGCAAGACCGTATACTCGTAGCATCGTCAGTCACCCGCTCACGGCAAAGGCAGTGAAATTGACAGGAAGAGCGGGGTAGTACGTCTTGCGCTGAGAAGGATAGCACGCTTTTCTGTACCTCTCTTTGTTTTAACTTTCTGAGCGTGTTTTTAATCCAAACATATCATATCTATATGTTTTTGGAATCAGGAACCGACAAGGAATAAGATGAAAGTGTTTTTAAATTGATTTCAACAATTTAATTTTGATAATAATTTTTATATATTTACTTTTCAGAGCTTGTTTTTAATCCGAATATAACATATTTATATGTTTTTGGAATCAGCAAATGATGGAGAATAAGATGAACGTAAATTTGGATCGTTTTAGAAAAAAATATTTTTTTTTACAATTTTCAGATATTTAATGACCAAAGTCATTAATTAATTTTTAAGCCACCAAGCTGAAATGCAATACCGAAGTCCGGGCTTCGTCGAAGACTACTTGATCAAAATTTCAACCAATTTGGTTGAAAAATGAGAGCGTGACAGTGCCGCCTCAACTTTCACGAAAAGCCGGATATGACGTCATCAAAGACATTTATCAAAAAAAGGAAAAAAACGTTCGGGGATATCATACCCAGGAACTCTCATGTCAAATTTCATAAAGATCGGTCCAGTAGTTTGGTCTGAATCGCTCTACACGCACGCACACACGCACACACATACACCACGACCCTCGTTTCGATTCCCCCTCGATGTTAAAACATTTAGTCAAAACTTGACTAAATGTAAAAAGACAGAAAATTAATGTTTCTCCTGCGTTCCCCTAATAGACATTGCACTCAGAGAATGAGAAAGTTTACTAGTATCAGGCGGATTTTTGAAGGGAAGGGGGAAAAATGAACAAACCTACAGCTAGTAGTTTGCATCTAGGTAAAAGCTCTCTCAACCACAAAAAGTCATTACACATGCTTCACAGTCCATTAAAAACAGCCCATACATAATGTTGTTGTAGTTGTTGCATTTTATTTTCCCTCAAAACAGCTCACACACAGAGGCACACACACTCACAAACGCCTTACCGCAGCAGGCACTTTCATTACAATTTAGATTTTGTTTCAGCTACAGTTCTTTCAGTGTAATAGTACTTATAGAATATACACGATGGCTGCTATTGAAGCGCATATATATATATATATATATATATATATATATATATATATATCGATCGGAACGTAACCATAAAGTATCATTTTGACTGAGGTTGCACCATAAACCTTGTAGTTGTATATATTGAGATGCAATTGTAATGAGATGGACCGCTAGTGACCGAATAAATAGCAGTTTAATACAACCTTGTGTGATGCAACATAATTATGGAGCTGGAATTTCATTTCAGGGGGAAATCAGAGGCTTTGGGGAATGGTCATGTCTTCTTAACCCCCCCCCCCCCCCCCCAACCTCACACACACACACACACACTTACGGTATCAGCATTTTTTTCTTTTACTTCGATCAATCTTAAGCTATGAAGATAGAGTTGACATTATTTAACGGCATAATCATCTTTTCTGTTGGTATATATATTAAACATTAGTTTCAAATCCCTCGGGGCTCAAATCCTCAATAAGGAATATAAACTTGCTACATGCGCCAACAGCTAAATCCTTACAATACTTTTTCCTTCAGACCCTGGAACGAGGTTGAATCAATTATCGTACAACCCTACTAATTATTTATCTTAGCATGTTGGATTTCCGTTGGGGCTGCAGCAACGATGAAGACGATCATGGCATTCCTGCTTACCGTTTTTATATTGTGTCTCATTAACTCATTCCGCTTTAAATTAAGTCCAGTCATACAATCCAAACAAATCAACTTGTGTCTCTATTGTCCCTTTGGTTTAAACAATGTTAATTCATACTTTACATGTTCATGAATTGTACATTGACATAAGGTGAAAACAACAACAAGCTTATTGTCCCTTTCACTCAGTTTCACATTAAATCGATTCCATTCAGCAACAATCAACGAACATCCCTAATCGCTAAACGGTCCATTGCTATCTAAATTCTTCTTGCCCTCGAGGAGGAGAGAAAAAAACACGGAACATGCCAACACGAGAGAAATAAAAGGACAAAGTTCCCTGATTGCGGCTCCCTGTGTCTTTTGAGCCTTCGAGGCTTGGAATCCAATTCCATGGAGACGAATCAAATCAACAGCCTAGCCAGATAGCTTCAATTTCTTCCTACACCTATAAATGAAAACAGCTGATAGCGGTGCTAAGTGATTAGTGATTAATGCGTAACTGGAAGCTACGAGTTTGCAATTATTCAGCTTTGTTTCCCTTGCGGATTGTGGTGGTAGTGGTGGGGGGAGGAGAAGGAGGGAGGGAGGGAGGGAGGGAGGGAGGGAGGGAGGGAGGGGGGGGGGGGGGGACGGGGGAGTAGACACGAGCAAGGGTTGAGGTGTGTGCAACACTTGAGACTGCAGGAAACTTCATTCATGATTTTTTGGAGGATGTGCCCTGCTGTTGATCAGAAAAGAAAGATCTGCCGCCAGTCCAAACTGGTCAGTGTCTATACTTGTGCTCAATGTTGTTGTTTTTCTCGTCTATTCGGTTGTTGCTAAACACTGACAACAGTAACAGAGTCAAAAGGAGCAACAAGGGGCAAAGTTAAGACTCCCACTGCTGGAGCAATAATATCGATATCGTGCAGCAGCATGGACGATATCGTTACACATTTTTGCAAGGGGCTCCTGCCTACAATATCGACCATGCCATCCTCCTCCTCACACACACCTCTTCCCCGTACCCCACCCCCCCCCCCCCCCCCCTCCCTCTCTGTCTGTCTCTCTCTCGCACTACCTTTCAGTTTTAGGAAACTTGGCTGACTTATAACGGTAACTCACACATTCCTTTGATTGTGCCAAGCCAATCCGCCGCTACAGTGACGTGCTTTATCAACGTCACAACCACACGATCGTTCGCAAGAAGTTGTGAACTCGGCCATTCGCGAAGAAGGTACAAGTAAGCTAGCACTAGTCAAACCTATAAAACAAATGCATGCTACTCTAATAAGCGATCGGTTCCTTTTTTTTTTTTTTTTAAACACCGGTTGTTCTAATCATTACTGTTACGTGGCAGGGGGTGTGTTACTGATGGTAAACCTAAACGAGGTGGTACAGCTTATGAATGATTATGTTGTACTTGTAGACCGACGAATGATAATGAGTGAAGAGCAGTGGTCCATTGATGATGATGATGATGATGGATGATGATGATGCTGATGATAATAATGATGGTGATGATGACCATGGTGATAATGGTGGTGGTGGGAGTGATGATAGTGATGATTTATGCTGATGAATAATAATGAGTGAATGACAGCAGTTTATTTAATGATGATGATGATGATGGTGATGGTGATGGTGGTGGTGATAATGTTGTGGGTTGGTTGGAAATGGTGAAAGAGATGATGAAGATGTAGCCATCATAAATGAAACATGATGATGTTGATAATGCTGTCATTAATATGAATGAAACACGTTGACGATAGTGATGATATGACGTCGACGATGTTGATGGTATTGCTGCTGCTGATGATAATGTTGTGGGTTTGTTAGAAATAGTGACAGAGATGATGAAGATGTTGTCATCATGTGACAATGATGATGCTGTCCTTATAAATCAAACCTGATGATAATGACGATGGTGATGCTGATATGACATCAAGGACACTGACGCTGCTGGTAATAATAACAACGCTAACATAAATGAGGCTGCCAATGATGCTAAATGATTTGTTGAGCCCTTACCTTGCATCCCTCGCATGAGTCGACGCCATAGTGGAAGCCTGAGGACTCATCCCCACACACCTTGCAGTGAGGTGCCTTGCCTCCAGACTTGCTGCTCATTAGCGGCTTCTTCATAGGCTATGTCAGCAGCACACTGCAACACAAAATGCAACCATCCACATGAGTACACACTCCCATACCACAGTGCAAAGTACAGGAATCAAAGTTGGGAATATGGAAAACTAGGAGAAACAAAACAAGTCGCATAAGGTGAAATTACTACATTTAGTCAAGCTGTGGAACACACAAAAATTAAACTGAACGCACTGGATTTTTTTTCACCAAGACAATACAGCTTCGTCAATCCCCATGACAAAGAAATCGCTCTCTTTTCACGTGCAAAACGAAGTGAAATCGACAAGCCAGTATAGCGCGGTAGCGTATTGCGCCAAGCAGGAAAGGGCGCTTTTCTGTATTCTTTGTAACTTTCTGAGCTTGTGTTTAATAGAGACATAACATATTTATATGTTTTTCAAATCAAGAAATGATAAAGATTAAGATTAAATCATTTTTGGACCGATTTCTAACATTTTAATTATTGTATAGATCTAATAACCTTTGATCGTTAATTGTGATCACATTTTAGAGTAAACATGAGATATTTATATATATTTTCAGATTCAGAATTTGATGAAGAATACGATGCAATCAATTTTGAATCTGTTTGCGAAAATGTGATTTTAATGACAACTTTAATGAACAAACTCATTAATTAATTGTCAAGCCTCCGAGCTGAAATGCAATACCAAAGTCCGGCCTTCGTCGAAAATTTAATGACCAAAATTTCAACAAAATTGGTTGAAAAATGAGAGCGTGACAGTGCCGCCTCAACTTTCACAAAAAGGCGGATATGACGTCATCAAAGACACTTAAAAAAATTTTTTTAAAGTCTGGGGAAATTATACTAAGGAACTCTCATGTTAAGTTTCAGGCAGATCGGTTCAATAGTTTTCTCGGAACCGATCTATACACACACACACACACACACACACATCACCACAACCCTCGTCTCGATTCCCCGTCTCTATATAACTTGACTAAATGTAAAAAAACAACAAGAAGAGCAAACGCTCGATCGAGTCACTTTCGCAGTTCTGAATATTATATGAGGCATCAGATGGACAGGAAGAAATTGCTATTCACAACACAATGAGTCACGTTCACATAAAATTTGAGCCCGGTCACTTTTATAGTTTCCGAGAAAAGCCCAACGTTAAGTTGTGTGTTGCCGAACAGAAAAGGCTAGTTATCTCCCTTGTTTTTCTGATAACGTTCGTAAAAGGCTACAGATGTAAATACTTTGATGTAAAGAATAATCCTACAAAGTTTCAATCACATCCGATGAACTTTGTCAAAGATATAAAATGTCTAATTTTTCCTTTGACGCTGACCTGTGACCTTGAAAAAGGTCAAAGGTCAACGAAACCATCGTTAAAGTGTAGAGGTCATTGGAGGTCACGACTAAACAAAATATGAGCCCGATCGCTTTGATAGTTTCCGAGAAAAGTCCAACGTTAAGGTGGTGTCTACGGACGGCCGGCCAGACTAACACTGACCGATTACATAGTCACTTTTTCTCAAGTGACTCAAAAACAAGAACGCGTCGCAGGGAAAAGGGCTTTTTCCTATTAAGAGTTCCATACGCCATCAGGTAAAACAAAATAAAAATTGTAAAAGCATAATAAATATCAGTTATTTTAGAAATTTAATTTAGTCATTGTTGCTTTACTCGGTCAGAAATGAATTTCTCGCATACAATTAATAAAGCAGAACTCAGCAAGAACAGTTGTTGTCATCGGTCACTAACTTAACTTGTGACAAGCATTAAGAAACAAGAAAACATCGCCAAAACACAGCAACTTCCCTTACTGTGTTCTGCCGTTGTTTTTAACAAACTCGAGTTCAAAGAAAACTCCGGCAGAAGACAGTAACGTCCCTTACTGTGTTCTGCCGTTGTTTTTAACAAACACGAGTTCAAAGAAAAATTTGGCAGAACACAGTAAGTCCACTAATTGGCTCATAATTCTTTAATCTTACCACTATTTTTGAAATAGACTAAAGCTATAAATTCAGAAATCATCCCGACGCTTTATTGCAGTAAAATGTCCAGCGAGAATGCTTTTGTTTTAAATATAGAGCTGAGAACAGAAAACCGCGTTTTTCTCGAAACGTGATTTTTGGACTTAATATGTGTTTTGTCAGAGGAGGGCAGAACTGGTCTTCGCATAAAATTGTACACACGTGACATCGTCAAATAATGTATGACACAAACATGTGCACGTACATGTATACAAGTAACCCTGGACCCTTATTCCCCTCTCACTCTCTTCCCATTTGTGTGTAACCGGGGTCTTGTTCACCATCAATTTCGAAGTCTTAGACACCGAGAGGTATAAATATATATACATCCCCACATACCAACTTGAGCCTTCTCGACTGCAACACAAATTATCACACGCAAATCATGTGAAGCTCGACCTCCACCACAATCCCCGTCCCCACACCAACACCCCTCACCCCCCCCCCCCCCCCCCCCCCCACCCCTTCCCCATGGCCTCCTGCAAACCAACCAACAAATGTCGAAAAGTACCGGACACAGAATGATGTGCACACACAATCTGTCTTGACAATAGTTACGAAGCAAACACACACACGCACACACACACGCGCTACTCGACCACCCCCACGCCGCTCCCCAATATCTTCAGTCAACGAGTTTCCAAACTTAGCAGACACCCACAAGGCAGCACGCGCTCTACTCAGCAGTGCAAAAATAACACGTATCCAAAAGCTAGTGCAGGTTATTTTTGGCGCTCCCGGCGATTGTTTTGTTGTTTTGTACCAATGGGCGGTCGCAGAGGCGATATTTTATCAATGAGATGCACTTTTTGTACAGCTTAGTTACAAATGACATATAATTTGTATGTATTCATTTCTTATGCTGACCCCTATCTCCTCCCCCCCCCCCCCCCCCCAATTCGTATCTACTATCTCTATCACTCTTTCTCGCCCCCCCCCCCCCCCCCCCAACCGTTGTTTACGTCTCCTATTACGCGTCACTTGACCATATCGACATTAGCTCTGCTTTCATTGTTTTGACTAAATGTTTTTAACAGAGGGGGAATCGAGAGGGTCGTGGTGTATGTGTGTGTGTGTGTGTGTGTGTGTGTGTGTGTAGAGCGATTCAGACTCAACTACTGGACCGATCTTTATGAAATTTTACATGAGAGTTCCTGGGAATGGTATCCCCGGACGTTTTTTACATTTAGTCAAGTTTTGACTAAATGTTTTAACATAGAGGGGGGAATCGAGACGAGGGTCGTGGTGTATGTGTGTGTGTGTGTGTGTGTGTCTGTCTGTCTGTCTGTGTGTGTGTGTAGAGCGATTCAGACAAAACTACTGGACCGATCTTTATGAAATTTGACATGAGAGTTCCTGGGTATGATATCCTCAGACGTTTTTTTCATTTTTTTGATAAATGTCTTTGATGACGTCATATCCGGCTTTTCGTGAAAGTTGAGGCGGCACTGTCACGCCCTCATTTTTCAACCAAATTGGTTGAAATTTTGGTCAAGTAATCTCCGACGAAGCCCGGACTTCGGTATTGCATTTCAGCTTTGTGGCTTAAAAATTAATTGATGACTTTGGTCATTAAAAATCTGAAAATTGTAAAAAAAAAAACATTTTTATAAAACGATCCAAATTTATGTTCATCTTATTCTCCATCATTTTCTGATTCCAAAAACATATAAATATGTTATATTCGGATTAAAAACAAGCTCTGAAAATTAAAAATATAAAAATTATGATCAAAATTAAATTGTTGAAATCAATTTAAAAACACTTTCATCTTATTCCTTGTCGGTTCCTGATTCCAAAAACATATAGATATGATATGTTTGGATTGAAAACACGCTCAGAAAGTTAAAACGAAGAGAGGTACAGAAAAGCGTGCTATCCTTCTCAGCGCAACTACTACCCCGCTCTTCTTGTCAATTTCACTGCCTTTGCCATGAGCGGTGGACTGACGATGCTACGAGTATACGGTCTTGCTGCGTTGCATTGCGTTCAGTTTCATTCTGTGAGTTCGACAGCTACTTGACTAAATGTTGTATTTTCGCCTTACGCGACTTGTTTGTTTTTTCGATAAATACTTTTGATGACGTCATATCCGGCTTTTTGTAAAAGTTGAGGCGGCACTGTCACACCCTCATTTTTTAATCAAATTGATTGAAATTTTGGCAAAGCAATCTTCGACGAAGGCCGGACTTTGGTATTGCATTTCAGTTTGGTGGCTTAAAAAATATTAATGAATATGGTCATTAAAAATCGGAAACTTGTCATTAAAAATGTGTTTTTTTAAACGATCCAAAAACATCTTATTCTTCGTCATTTTCTGATTCCAAAAACATATACATATATGTTATATTTGGATTACAAACAAGCTCTAAAAATTAAAAATATGAAAATTATGATTAAAATTAATTGTCCGAAATCAATTTAGAAACAATTTCATCTTATTCCTTGTCGGTCCCTGATTCCTAAAACATATAGATATATATGTTTGGATTAAAAACAAACTCAGTACGCTAAAAAGAATAGAGATACAGAAAAGCGTGTTATTCTTCTCAGCGCGACCATTACCGCACTATTCTGGCTTGTCGATTTCTTTGCCTTTGCCACGAGCGGTGGACTGACGAAACTACGAGTATGCGGCCTTGGTGAAAAAATGCTGTGCGTTCAGTTTCATTCTGTGAGTTCGACAGCTTGACTAAATGTTGTTATTTCGCCTTACGCGACTTGGTTATTATTGTTGTGTACACATGTATATAATTTTCTTCTGTCATCCTTCTATACTACCCGTCATAAACAAAAACTATAGGCAGATGCGTTTGAGGGCAGATCTTTCTGATGAGGCCGTTTATTGTAAAACCAATTATATGACTAAAAAGGCCATTCATTCCCCTACCTTGTTCAGCAAACAGATTGGGTTTTCACGAGGTAGTGTCTATACAGCTGAACCTACAACACAATCAAACCTGCATCCAAATCAGTCAGTTTTGTTTACATATCTTGTTTAACAATGACATTATGGCATACATGCTGAAATGGTGTAGGTGTCATTCCTCTGAGAAGCCGTAAAAGGCGGTTTTTGAGGCTGTTTTGGTGTGTAATGAGACAAAAACTGGTACATTTCAGTAACTCCTCAACACATTGCCTTCAAACTTTCGGTGATTTGTGCTAACACATGTCGTAAAGTACATACGCAAATTTAAGTCATTTGAGACATTAGGTCTGCTGTTATTTAATTTGTCATACAAGAAAGAGTTTTTAAATAGACGGTAGGTCTTTGCTGATTTGTTGAAAAAAAATTAATTAACAGATTATGGCTCTTGAAAGAGCATTTTCAAAGAATTTTGTGTGCGTTTAAACAAGTGCGCTGTGATCAGCCATTGTTGAAAATGTTTTAAATTTAAGGGTAAATTGAAGCTTTTATTTTTCTTAATACATGGTAGTTTTAATTTGTTTCTGATCAATTGGACAGGGTACACCTTTATTTTTAAAACTCTTTCTGCCATGTCGCATAACAGCAGAACTAATATCCCAAATGGCTTGAGATTTCGTGTGTAGTTTACGACATGTGTTAGCACAAATCACTGATAGTTTGAAGGCAATGCGTTAAGGAGTTACAGAAATGTTCCAATTTTTGTCTCATTACCCGCTGGAACGGCTTCAAAAACTGCCTTTTATGCCTTCTGAGAGAATTGACACCTACACCGCTCAGCATGCCATAGCTTCCATGTTAGACAAGATATAATATACGTGAACAAAACAGACTGTTTTGGATGCAGATTTGATTGTTCTGTCTATTGACATGCAAAACATGTTTCGGTTTAGAAATAGTTGTTCCGATTTTTTGGCGATTTTTACGCGGGAACCTTGATTTTGCGAATTTGATTTTGGGGGGTGTCTGTGTTGTAGGTTCTACTGTATCGACACTACGTCATGTAGACTCAATCTGTTTTCTGAATAAGGTAGGGGAATGAATGGCCTTTACATTTATATACTTGGTTCTACAATCAACAGCCTCATAAGAAAGATCTGCCCTCAAAAGCATCTGCCCAGTGGGTTTTTTTTATGAAGGGTAGTATAGACATCCCCCCCCCCCCTCCCCACACACCCCCTACACTTCCGTTCTTCTTCTCTGTCAGCTCCTTCTAGTTTACTCCTACATTTATTTCAATCATCAACACACAGCCGATGTTTTCACCTACTACTAAATAAGGATCGACATTATTTTTATCACTTTTGAATAGAAGTTAGAACTTGCACTTCGACTTCGTGTCTTGCGTCAGGCAAGTCGATCGTCTCACAGTCACAGACACATGTATACATAAACTTATATAACTCCACACACACAACACACACACAGCCCACCCAAAAACAAAAAACCATTCCCGCGCCACCCTGCTGTGATTTCGCTGTGGAAACTACCGAGAGCTGTGAAGCAATATATGTTCCAACAGGGCGACATCTGATCCAGCTGTTCCGTCATTAAAGACCCATTCGGCTGTGACCCGTGTGCACACATATTTTGATATTATAATAATAAGCTGATTCGGATTGTGAACTGCGCCGTGTCCTGCTAGCTGCGGTAAATGCACTATGAATTTGTGCCTGCGGCCTAAACAAAATATTTTAAAAAATCACCTCGTGTGTATAAAAACTATTATCCTAAACTGTGAGCTACATTCAACGACTGAATGCAATAAACGCAGTCAAAGGGCATATATCCCTTCACACACAAAAATAGCAACAATGAACATTTAAACATACTTTTTGAAAAGAAAACAATCGTGATCGAAAACAAGATGAAGCATTGCCAAGGGCACAACATGCGGTGATGGAGAAGCATTCTCGTTTTCTAAACTGAAAAACTAACAAGAAGGGCAAAGCCCATACGACTCACATGCTTTACACATTTTTCCTACCAAAATACATGTGACCTTGACCCAAGGTCAAGGTCATCCAAGGTCATGCAACACAAAGCTGTTAATTCAAGACATAGGAAGTACAATGGTGCTTATTGGCTCTTTCTACCATGAGATATGGTCACTTTTAGTGGTTCACTACCTTATTTTGGTCACATTTCATAAGGGTCAAAGTGACCTTGACCTTGATCATATGTGACCAAATGTGTCTCATGATGAAAGCATAACATGTGCCCCACATAATTTTTAAGTTTGAAACAGTTATCTTCCATAGTTCAGGGTCAAGGTCACTTCAAAATATGTATACAATCCAACTTTGAAGAGCTCCTGTGACCTTGACCTTGAAGCAAGGCAAACCAAACTGGTATCAAAAGATGGGGCTTACTTTGCCCTATATATCACATATAGGTGAGGTATTGAATCTCAAAAACTTCAGAGAAAATGTGAAAAATGTGAAAAATAGCTGTTTTTTAGGCAACATTTATGGCCCCTGCGACCTTGACCTTGAAGCAAGGTCAAGATGCTATGTATGTTTTTTGGGGCCTTGTCATCATACACCATCTTGCCAAATTTGGTACTGATAGACTGAATAGTGTCCAAGAAATATCCAACGTTAAAGTTTTCCGGACGGACGGACGGACGACTCGGGTGAGTACATAGACTCACTTTTGCTTCGCATGTGAGTCAAAAACTGAAAACGAAACTAGAATACAGACGTATCACTATTGTAAACTAAGTTACCGGCACTGGCGCATCCAGAGGGGGCGTACTTGATTTGTGACATACGACAGGAAGCAACGATCTTCTTCAAGACCTTCTGAGAAATACTACATGAACATTCGACCGGCCCTATCACAAGATAATTGGACCTCTCGGTAATATTTGTTGCAATGACTGCATGTAGCATAGAGTTCAGATTAGGGGTATTTTTGAATTGCCTAGCAAAGGAATACATAACCCTGCATGTGTTGTTTGTCCATACTCTATAAACGACATAACCCTGCATGTGTTGTTTGTCCATACTCTATAAACGTTACACACCATCCTTGCAAAAAAATATCAAAACAGAAAGAATCGTTGACTATACAGTCAGCAAAACGGGAACATCAAAGAGAAAGATCCCAACGTATCATCACCAAAGCGACTACAAATTTCCACACTGAAAACATCGCACGCGTAACGTACTTCATGTTCCATAAATAATTCTTACCACATTCAGATAAAGATCTACTCATAGCCACGCACAGTCTTGAAACGGCCGGTCTTGAAAGAAGAGAAAATAGACACAGCGCAAAACCAACAGATGATTTTCAGTTTCACTACACTAAACCGGCCGGCATTCAGCAGGGACATTCAATTTCAATACATGAAGCACTTTAAACGAGGGCAATGGTTGGTGGAGTCAATAACCACGCACAGAGGCGGGAGAAACCGAACATGCATTCGAGAACCAGGAAATTCACAAACAGACTACCGCTGTTCGAGAGCATAAAAACATCCCTTTTCAATAAAACCAGGGGACATTTTTTCGTAACAGCGCAGTGTCAAAACGGGGTATTTCTGATCCCTACTGCACACAGTGACCAAACACGAAATCCACACAATGCCGCTGGTCTAGAGAACAAAAACAGGTGTTTCCAGTAAAAGCGGGGGATTTTATTTCCAGACAAACAGCACAGTGTTTAATAGTGGGGAGTTATGATCCACACACACACACACACTCACAGTCACGTACTTCGAAATTCCATGACTTTCTTTACTGCGCATAATAATTGTTAGGGGCCACGCTCATATTCTGCGCATTGACACTTCGTAACCAAGCCGCAGAGGGAATCCTAAAACTCAAAATGTCAAAGTGGCCGGAGGAAAAAAATCTCTTTACGACACGCTCAGTAATTGGACCAAAAGTTTAAACCAAACCACGTAACTATTATTCCACTTAGCACCCCCCCCCCCCCCCCCGCCTCCCCCCCAAAAAAAAAAATCACACCCAAAAACACGTAACAAAAGTTGACATTCTTCAAGCTGCCTAATAAATTATTCACGCCAATACGTACATAAAGAGTATTAAATAATACACAGTCTAAGGTCACAACAACAACAACATATGATACTAAAAAAAAATATATTTTTAAAAATATGAACGCCACATAAAAAAATCCTCCACATTCTTTTCCATATATAAATATATATAATTACAACAAACTGTAGCAGAAATTGTTGTGCTGCTGTTCTCTACGGTTTCTGGATGCCGTTGCAGTAAGCAGACAGTGGCATCCCGACAACATGCACGCGCAGGGTAGTACGTAGTAAACTAGAAGTCATTAGAAGCTGACCGTGCAAGACACAACAAGCAAACAAACGAACAGCTGTATACTGGGAACGCAGAAGAAGAAGAAGAGGAAGAAGAGCTAGCTGTATACAACAACAACAAAAGACAAAATTATGTAAATTTATATAACTAACTAAACCAGATGCACATCGGCTAAGATCGAAGAACACACTGAGATAGATAAGATGTCACCATGACATTATGTAGAGGGGCGTGGAATGAGCTAAGTCGGTGGCTTCAAAACCAGTTGTCGCTATCCGAGTGGGTTCGATCCCTACGTTCGGCGAAGAATTAACTTTCCAGAGTCAACTTTGTGCAGACTCTCCTCTGTGTCCGAACACCCCCGTGTGCACGCATGCACACGATAAAGGCCCTAAGTTCACAGCGAAAGTCTCAGGGCTTGCAAGAAAAAGAAGAAGAAAAATGGGTAGCGCCGTACTGTATGGCAGCTTGCTTTCCCCAGTGAGAAAGCAGCCTGAATTTCCATGAGGGTAACCGTGAGTTAACCTCACAGGACTAATATGTAAAATCGTATCCTTATCCGGAGACTGTTACAGTGTCATATCTACAGTGTCTGATAGTTGGGACAAGTTTGCAAGCAGAACATGCAGTAGGGAATAGTAGGAATTCCGAGTAGACATCGACATGCACGCGTAGTAAGGCCTAAAAAAAAAATAGGTGTGGTTACGGTAACCCGACCTACCCTATTTTTAGGGGCCGATCCTATAACTTTTTATTACATTTGTCAAAACAAAAACAAAAAACGAGTGCAAAAAACGCAATGAAAGCGAAAGCGCCCGAGTCGCACACTTATTTCCCTGTCAAGTAGGTTTAATTTGTACACATTAGAAAAAAAAGATTAAAAAAAAAAAAGTGATTGCCTACCTACCTACCCTATTTTTTTGGCTATGTTACCGTAACCACACCTATTTTTTTTTTTTTTTTTGGGGCCTAAGTAGTAAACAAGAACCTGACCGAGAAAACAGTCAAAAACAGCACGTTGCGTACAGCACATGCTAACATACGTGGATGAATCACCCGGCACTGTGCGAGCCGGCAAGGTCAACTAAACACAGCTGTTTCTGTCTTTCTACCACCACCCCCCTCCCACCGGCCCATTGGGCCTATCAGCAGAATCGCTGTCCGTATGGTTATTATAATCTTATTGTTACTCTTTTTTCCATCACTGCATTTCCGCCAAGACATTCGCTACCATTGTGAAAATTATCTGATTGAAAAAATGACTGTTAGCTTACGGACGAACCACCCTTGGGGCAAGATTTTGTTTTGATGTGGTTTGTTCATGTGGTGGGTGTTGTGTCCTTGTTGTTCTGTTGTGATTGGGGGGGGGGGGTGTTACTATCGAGGTCTTGGTGGTCTTCGTAACACCAGGACAAAACAGTTGCGGAAGCAGTACATCAACTCCAATCATCGTTACGTGATTCAACTTGTATCATTTCAAATGTAACCACTATAATAATACTATAAAATGTAATTCTTTGCGGTACAGACGACGGTACAATCCACGATAACAAATAAAAACGTTTCTAGGGTTACAATAGAAACTTCTTCCTCCTCCTATGTCTGAGCATTTGACCATGAGACCTTTGACCAACACAATGCTGTTTACACGATCACTTTGGCCATGCACTATAACCAGGTAAGACTCCACACGTTTCATAACTATCAAATCCCGCTGAAGATTATGTTCTCTAGTCAGGGCAAGAACGCATTCTGAAATGACTACCTCCGTTCCCAGTACTCTAGCTTCCAGTACAAATTCACACCTACCAGTGCAAGTCATGGAATTATGAGGCCCGTAGGAAGAAAATGAATAGGCGTGTAGATCATAATTATTACTATGGTCTGAACCAAGATCATCAAAGATTTAAATCTAAAACTCCAAAAGATAATTCCTGATTGTAACCAAAGATTCATGAAGTGTGACAAGTTACATACTATAAACGCAAACCAAAAGCTGCATACAAAAGAGAGTTGCCTTGGACTGGCGGTTGACGAGGGGAGGGGGGGGGGGGGTCCAATGGTAAAGATCCATGCGGCTGATGATACGATTCAAAGACAACACAACAACAAAATCAATGTTTCCGATTCCCCTAAAAGACCCTCGACCAGGGAACTTATTTTGACCATTCCAAAAAAAATTATTTCTAAAATGAAAAACAAAAACACTTGATTTTGCAGATTTTCCGATGAAAAGTAAAAAAGCAAACTTCAATCAAAAACTAACCAACCTTACCAACACTAATGTTGGCCTTGTCTTATGAAACAAACGTTTTTGCTTCTTTGGCCTCATGGGGCGAATCCTTGCTTATGAAATCCTGTTGGGCAAAGGCCTATTGAGCAGAGGCCCAATCACTATGAGGTCTAATGCACAAAACCGCTGTGTACATTTGCGTACGTGTGTGTGGCTTGACAGAGCTTTCTGTTACATTCTTGTTAAAGGCACAGTAAGTTTCCCGAAAACCACCACAGATACTGTCAGGCTTTAACACACAGCACAAACACCCTTCCATTTGAACGCTCACCAAACGGGAACATCCTGGGTGCCCTACGTAAAGAGCGAGCAATTTTCAAAGAATTAATTTTGCGGAGAGAGTGTCAGAGACAATCGGACCGTGGTGCGTTTTGGCGCTAGACCTAACCTTTAAAATCTAAATAATAAATTGACAGCTTGTTACACAAACATTCTTAAATCATAAAAGAATTCTTTTTTCATCAAGACAAGCTCAGTACAATTCGAAGTTTTGAAAGTTTAAAAAAAAAGAAAAGCCCGGAAGCAGGGTCACGCAAGGTCGTGGTTCTCGTAGCAGACGACGGTTTATTCCTCTGAACAGTCAAAAGCCATCGCTAGAGTTCTTGTGAACCACAGCCGTTTGTTTCGTGCAGATAAGCTCACAGCGAGTCGCATTCAAATTACTAACTGACGACTACATTGTGAAAAAGGGACATTTGATCACACGGGTTCACGTAGCTCAGGGGTAAGATAAACCACGCAAAAATAAATTCTTTGAAAATTGCTCGCTCTTTACGGAGGGCACCTAGGATGTTCCCGTTTGGTGAGCGTTGAAATGGAAGGGTGTTTGTACTGTGTGTAAAAGCCTGACAGTATCAGTGATGGTTTACGGGAGGCGCACTGTGCCTTTAACTTCAAAATGGTGTTTTGTTGTCACCTGACACTATCTTCCTCGCCATCTACCACAAGAGCATGGCTTCTCCCCATTTCGTCAGCAATCCTCCACCATACCTATCTTTAAATCACACCTATGAAAGCAGATCCATTCATAATTATGAGTAAACTATCAGTTACATTAGAAAAAGAAAATACTAGTTATTAATGTGTGTGTGTGTGTGTACTCATGCGCTTGCTTGCGTGTATGGGCAACAGGAGCCAGTGCATCTCGACGTGTGTTTTGCTTGTGTGTGTGTGTGTGTGTGTGTGCGTGCGCGTTTGTATACATCTGTCTGTCTTGCGTGTATGGGAAGCAAGATAAGTAGCCAATGCAGCCGGTAGTTTCCTCCAAACCTACCCAAAAAACTGCCACATCGCACGCATAGACATAGCACAGCCGGCGCGGTACACACACACACACACAGCAATTGTAACAACACAGGAGCATGTGGGCATACCGTCAGCAACATGGCAAAGCAGGTTTCTGAACAGTTCTGTACCGTACTACACTCACAGTACGGTACATTCTCTCACGCACACACAAAGTACTCAAGACACAGCTCGGCTGTACACAGACATCGACTGTACACTACGTCATCCTCTCTCTCTGGCTCAGTGGCTGTGGTCAATAACCTCTACATACAGAAAAGCTGTGGGGTTTGCTGTACGGCAAAGGCGCTGTACAGATGTATCATTTAACACAGTTCAAGAAAAGAGAAAATATAAGACAAGACACAATCTCGATTAACCAGGGGATATGATAAGCAAGCATACATGTATTTGTTTGTTTTTGTGTGTGTGTGTGTGTGTCTTTCTTTCTTTTCTTTAATTACAGCCCTATAGGTAATGAGACACGACAACGAGCAACTGACTCATTTATTTATTCCTGCAAAACTAACCAACGAGATCAGACGGCCACTGTTCACGCTTTCTTTATCTGTGTGAATGTGAACAGAGCGTGTGCCTGTTGCGGTCTGATGCCATTGTCCTCGCCTGGTACTGCTATACCTTCGAGCCGAACCGGCCTCTTGAATAAGCAGCTTATTTTCAGATACTTTGGCAAACATCTCGTACTTTTGTCCAGATCGAGCTTGAGCACGCCACTATGCATTCTGATCATCATCGCTCCACGGCTATCGCCAGTTATCTCTCTGACAGGACGCTAAAGTCCTACGCGAATCTATCAAAACAAGAATACAGAGTTATCTCCCATGTATGTTGTTCGCGAGCAGTGTTCGCGAGACGAAAATGATTGCAGATTGGCCGACTTCGACAGTGATCTCCGTTCTGTTCTTCACAGTTATGATAAAGACATCGTTCTAAGGTCAAAACAAGTTGAAATTTTGGGACTGCTGCCGGAAGGAGACCGTAATATGTATGGTTGCATCACTGTCAGAAAAAATCGTCTGCTCCAGCGAGCGCCGAAACCAACGTGACACTTTTGCCATATTTAGAGTTGTTTGCACAGTAAATACAGCCGCGAAAAATAGCTCGCTTGAAACTGTCTCACATATCAATTCCTTTGTAATTTAAAAATTACACAACACCATGAAAAATCATTATCGACGATCGCAAATCTGCTTTTATCCATATAAACACATTACGAAAAGATCTAAATATATGTAAAAAAAAAAAATCCCCAAAAAAATCGATTTCCTCGCCAGACAAGGAAAACCAAGACATCCTGTCAGGAATAGAATGAGCCGAACTCGTTTTGACCTGAGGTCAGGATGGCCACTATGGTCATTTGTAATGAACAACTCATAAATTTAATCTGAAGCATTCAACGGGCAGACTGCTGTGGGGTATGGTCATCAAAAGCAAAATACCACACATTCCAGTTGAAAATAAAATCACAGTGCTCTGAGGGACACCATCTGGCCAGAGGAGACAGCACTACAAAAGAAGCTATACGGCCCCAAAGAGGACTTGGAGAGGACAGCACGTTTCGCCCTGCAGTCCAGACTGACGATCTAAGAGCGAACGACAAGAAGAAGAAAAAAATAAAATCAATTGTTAACGAAGAGCTTTTCAACTTTTGTTCTAAACCTGGTGCTGTCTGAGTCTATCATTGAATACAACACTGCGGTCGCTCTGTAATGAGGATTAATCAGGCAAATGGCTGCTGTGCTGATTGATATCTGTCTGATAACATCCCCAGCTTCTACAACTGACAGGTGAATGTCCTATGACAATTCAACAGTCGAAGTATTCTTGAAGAAAAAAAAGTTGAACTACTACTAGTACTAGGGACCAGCAGCCTCAAATACACCAATGTTCAAAGTAACATAGGTCAGAAGTAATAAGCTTACAGTCTGCGATGTTTAAACAGCTGGAACCCATTAACTCAACAAATAAAACTGAATTCTCGCTATACCGATGGTGGAACTTGTTACTCGGATATATGTTATCTCCCTCATTTCACCAACAGTCTGGTATTGGCATACAAATGTACATATACACAAACTTAACACACACACACACACCCCTCCCCCCCCCCCCCGCCAACGACAACAAAAATCTTTTAAAAATCACAACATAGACCGAACGGAAGTTATAACTTCATATCTTGATCACATTCGCACTCAAAAGGCATACATGAAAAGTTGTTACTTACTTTACAAGTAGCCATACATTACTAGAGTGTGCAAAATGTGACAATTCGTTCCGCTTGTACAAGTTGTAACTGAGACTCCGTGTACGGCGAGTGGTAAGGCCACCTCAGTAATGTATACATGTACTGTCACATGTATGCCTTTGCAATTATGTCCAGGCCACAGGAGCTTGTATCAAAACGCCGGTCGATTTACTCCTTTATCCTTCCTGTACTATTATTACTAGTATTCAGTACTAATAGTATTAATAGTACAGGAAGGATTTAAAGGAGTAGATCGACCGGCGCTTTGATACAAACTCCCGTGGTCCAGGCGATAGATAAAAGTCAAGGGAGGGTCATGTCCTCAGAAGTGCTAGTGTTATATATAATTCATGAATACCCTTGAAATGGCCAAGACTGTTTTCCTCTTGCATTTGTTTTATGTCCTTTACTCGGGCTCGTCAAATATTCTCTCTCACATCCGACCGACCGAACCCCCCCCCCCCCCCCCCCCCCTCCCCGTGCGGTTGGGAAGCAAACGGAAGGTCCAAATGTTGGTGGGGATGGATGGGTAGAAGAGACTGCTGCCTCAGGGCTGTCCCTTTTCTTTGAAGGACTACACTTCTTTGCTTGCTAATTTTTTCGACACACCGTGCATGTTCTACAACTGGGAACAGTTGGGTCACTGAGAAATTAAGAGTAAGAAGTGAAGTACCTCACAACTACGACAACACACGTCTCCTCGCTATCACGTTCCACGGCGAATTTCCTTACGCAGCCAAACATTCAGCATTGTATAAATTGTAATGATCGTAACCTTCTGTTGCTGTTGTTGTCGAACATGACATAATTCTGACCTTGACAATTTTCCGTGTAAACACGTATGTCCCGCGGGATCCACTAACTTCCATAATGACACTGACAATGTCATCGAGCATTAGCCGGAACGCACAGCATAACGACCACCATAATGGCCGTCAACTCACTAATTGTCAATTACACGTGAGTGTGAAGAGATCACTACCACTGCAAGACTAACCCATAAACGATGGTCATTTGTTGTTTTTGAACATGACACAATTGTAACCTGAACATCTGTCGGTGAAAACAACTTCACAAGCGCTTAGGGGGCTTCCAATTCCATAATGATAATGTCACTGAGTAATACAAGCCATAACTACCCCCAACCTCACGACAAGGCATCAACGCGCTGCATCACGTGAGTAAAGGGACAAATGCCACTGCAAGGCTAAACCAGAAATGGTTGTCAGTTTCACGTGATGAAATTAAAAGCTACCACGGCCATTGCAAGTGTAAGATGCAGAGGAAGTTATTAAGACAGTCTTACTAACTCTCCTACTAGACTAAACCAGAAATGAAATGCCATGAAAGCGCCCGCTGCCATTGTAGGACAGGCTTGCAGTCTCAGCCAAATAAAACAGAAATTACCGTCGTTTCACGCGATGAAAGCGACCGCTGCAAATGTTACAGTACTAACACAACAAGACATGACCAATACCAGCGCTCCCCCATTCTATCCTAGCCCTCTCCACCCACACCCTACCTGGCTCAAGGACAGTTGTGGTCCATAATCTTGTGGTCCATAATCAAGTTCAGAAGTGCAAATCGCTGGTTCCGCCAGCAGTCGCGACGGTCAACCCTGACTTCGAGAGAGGGTTAAGGTGACTAGCTTGCTGGACTGAGAATGGTTGGACAAAGCTCTACATGCGTCAGCTGTTTTCATGTCCTTGAAAATACGTCCCAATTGACCTAGATGGAAAAATGTGGACTGGGCTTGTGAAGCTTGCTTAGTTTTTTTCTAATTAATTTATTACTGATCTACTGCAAACCATAAAACAAGAACTCTGATTAGGCATGAATGAATACCCCGGATCAAGACAGACTTGAAAAAAAAATAGAAAAAAAACACTACAAACTGCCCTAGGGGTTGAACCGTGCATTATTGAACATCAGAGATTGGGAGAACAAACACATCTTCACAGTTTGGCTCTGTGAGCCTAATGTATGTTTCCACCTGATTTAAATTATAATGAGAGATGCTCAGAACATACAAGAAGTCCAAACAATAAACCAAAAAATAACTAACACAGATGATCAATTGAATTTCAGAAACAACTGAAAAATAGTCTGTAATGTTTTGCTGAGAACAAAGAACAAACAATAAAAATCTGTTAATTACACAGTCTGTGACCCAGTAAGTGTGACGCTGACAGAGGATATCAAATTTCAGCAACAACTGAAAAACACCCTGAACAAGACAACAAGGACCACACTAAAGAGACATTAAACCGAAGAACACAAACGGTAGGGTACAAAAATGTCAGCATATCATGTAACCACACAAGCATTGATGACGCGAAATGATAGCAGATATTATATTACACCTAATGACGCTGAATACACAATCAATACAGACAGAACAGGACACCCTACCCATTGTGTTCATACTTTCTCTGTACACATGCACACAAAGATGGATCTGGCCATAAACAATAGAAAAGATACCACTGCACTGTGCTGGCAACAGCGACTACTGAATAGTGAATGCCATCATTATGGGCTCAAGCCGGCAATGACTGCAAAAGGTCATTCAACCCTCGCTCACGATCTAAGAAGGAAAGTGAATGCCATCATTATGGGCTTAAAGCGGGCAATGACTGCAAAAGGTCATTCAACCCTCGCTCACGATCTAAGAAGGAAATCTGTGGGCGTTTTTCCCAACGCTGCATCTGTCAGCTTTGGCTTCTTTACACAAACAAGCTGATCCTCTGTGAAACAGGATTTAAGGGAAAAAACTGTTGAATCAACGATTCCTAGAGGCAGTCTAATGCAGTGATTAAAACAAAAAGTGCATTGTGTTCTGTTGGTTTAGTCTCAAAGCATGTGCTAAAAGTTTATTTCGCATAGAGTGCTCTAAATAGAATAATAAGGAAGCTACTTTACACAGCTCAGAAGTTCTGAATGGTCTTAAACCTGACATATGAAAAGGAAGTTTCATATAAACCAACAACTGAGGGAAAAAACAGAAAACCTACCAACCTCGATCATTCTTTTTTCCCCCTTCTGTATGACTAGATCAAACATTTAACATGAAATGACGTATGGGCTGACAATTTGTCAACTAACTAAAGCAGTAACCTTCAAATTCAATCATTAAAATAAATGCAAGCTTCACAACCATTTAAAAAAAACTTTGCATCTTTCTGGTCCATTCACTTCTCGCACACACACCACCACGAACATTGTACCTTGACAACAAAACACTCTGCGGCAGCAATTTTCCAGGAAAAATAAGCTATGTTCCAAACTACACTTCCTCCTCCTTCTGGTAGTCGATATTGCTGATAACAACAAACAAGAAAGAAACAACACAACTCAATCGCATAACCGTGTGTGAATGAACTGAGTGAGTTTGTAGCGATTTCTGGCTGGTGTGGGAAAATCACAGATCCTCGCCCTGTCTCACTGGCTGGTCATTGCACCCACAGGCACAGGCCATTGACACCAATGACAGTACATGTATACATGTACTCTAATTCTAAAAGGTAAAAGATAATTTCTTAGAAATTGATTTTAACCCACAGGCCGTTGACAGCATACAGTGTTTAACTAATTCTGGTTTACATAGAGGCCACTGACAGCATGAACTAAACATGTTAACATTTTGCTTCATCAGTTCATGTTCAGACCACTGACAATGTGCACAGGAATAAACTATAAACATGAATACATTTTTGCTTGTTCTTAATCTTACAATTACAGGTCATTGATAGTGTCTACTCGAATTTGAAATAAAGTTTCCATTTGCCCACATACCACTGACTGTCAATGTGTACTTCTATACATTTTGTATCTAGATACAAAACTTCTATCTATACATTCTGTAGGGCTGATGGGGTCTATGTCGACCAAAAGAGTGGGATTCCCTGTAGGTGGAGTTCCTGGAGGGGGATTCCCTGTATACAGGGAATACCACAGGATTTAGTTCCTGTAGCGTGTCGCTGATATCGCTGAAAGTCACGTGATGCTTGGCGACATCGGTACAATTTGATGTTTTTCAATCTTTTTTTATATTTCTTAGAAATTCGAGTATGGTTTGCAAGTTCTATTGAAAAACTCCATCCTGTGGGATTACCTGTATACAGGGAATCTCCCTCCAGGAACTCCACCTACAGGGAATCCCACTCTTTTGGTCGACATAGACCCCATCAGCGCCACTGACAGTGCATAAATCATAATTTGCCTTTGACTACAGACCATTGTGCACTTTAATAAAATAAAATAAAGAAAAACCCAACACTACACCCAACACTACATTGTGCATCACCTATGCATCTAATGACCAACCAAGACCTCAGGCTCTGCACTAGAATTCTCCACACACACACACACACAGCTTCATAGCACAACAGGGCACAGTTCTACTGTTATGTTTGCAATTGCAGACCTGTCGCTATCAAAGCACAGTGGAACCCCTTTTGAAGACATCCCCCCCCCCCCACCCACCCCACTATTGAAGACTTCCTCCTTTTTACATTTAGTCAAGCTTTGACTAAATGTTTTAACATAGAGGGGGAATCGAGACGAGGGTCGTGGTGTATGTGTGTGTCTGTCTGTCTGTCTGTGTGTGTGTGTAGAGCGATTCAGACTAAACTACTAGACCGATCTTTGTGACATTTTACATGAGAGTTCCTGGGAATGATATCCCCGGACGTTTTTTCATTTTTTCGATAAATGTCTTTGATGACGTCATATCCGGCTTTTTGTAAAAGTTGAGGCGGCACTGTCACACCCTCATTTTTCAATCAAATTGATTGAAATTTTGGCCAATCAATCTTCGATGAAGGCCGGACTTCGGTATTGCATTTCAGCTTGGTGGCTTAAAAATTAATTAATGACTTTGGTCATTAAAAATCTGAAAATTGTAAAAAAAATATAAAAATTTATAAAACGATACAAATTTACTTCTTCATCATTTCCTGATTCCAAAAACATATAAATGTTATATTCGGATTAAAAACAAGCTCTGAAAAATAAAAATATAAAAATTATTATCAAAATTAAATTTCCGAAATCGATTTAAAAACAATTTCATCTTATTCCTTGTCGGTTCCTGATTCCAAAAACATATAGATATAATATGTTTGGATTAAAAACACGCTCAGAAAGTTAAAACGGAGAGAGGTACAGAAAAGCGAGCTATGCAGCACAGCGAAACCACTACCGCGCTGAACAGGCTCGTCAGTTTCACTCCGTAATGCACAACATTGATGTTTCGTTTTTGGTATTCGCGAAGGAAATAAACTGAAGTCAGTTGACTAAGTACATCGGCAGCAGTTTTAGCAATCAAAGCCTGACCAATACAAACAAGAAGGGCAAAGCCCATACGACTCACATGCTTTACACATTTTTCCTACCAAAATACATGTGACCTTGACCCAAGGTCAAGGTCATCCAAGGTCATGCAACACAAAGCTGTTAATTCAAGACATAGGAAGTACAATGGTGCTTATTGGCTCTTTCTACCATGAGATATGGTCACTTTTAGTGGTTCACTACCTTATTTTGGTCACATTTCATAAGGGTCAAAGTGACCTTGACCTTGATCATATGTGACCAAATGTGTCTCATGATGAAAGCATAACATGTGCCCCACATAATTTTTAAGTTTGAAACAGTTATCTTCCATAGTTCAGGGTCAAGGTCACTTCAAAATATGTATACAATCCAACTTTGAAGAGCTCCTGTGACCTTGACCTTGAAGCAAGGTAAACCAAACTGGTATCAAAAGATGGGGCTTACTTTGCCCTATATATCATATATAGGTGAGGTATTGAATCTCAAAAACTTCAGAGAAAATGGGAAAAATAGCTGTTTTTTAGGCAACATTTATGGCCCCTGCGACCTTGACCTTGAAGCAAGGTCAAGATGCTATGTATGTTTCTTGGGGCCTTGTCATCATACACCATCTTGCCAAATTTGGTACTGATAGACTGAATAGTGTCCAAGAAATATCCAACGTTAAAGTTTTCCGCATGTGAGTCAAAAACTGGACAAACTGTGGCCGATATATGTTACATATGTATATGCAGTCTTATATCGTGCGCGTATCTCCAGACTCGGACTCAAGGCGCAGGGATCTATTTATGCCGTGTGAGATGAAATTTTTTACACAATACATCACGCATTCACATCGACCAGCAAATCGCAGCCATTTCGGCGCATATCCTACTTTTCACGGCCTATTATTCCAAGTCACACGGGTATTTTGGTGGACATTTTTTTATCTATGCCTATACAATTTTGCCAGGAAAGACCCTTTTGTCAATCGTGGGATCTTTAACGTGCACATCCCAATGTAGTGTACACGAAGGGACCTCGAGTTTTCGTCTCATCCGAAAGACTAGCACTTGAACCCACCACCTAGGTTAGGAAAGGGGGGAGAAAATTGCTAACGCCCTGACCCAGGCGAATACTCTTCGGACATTTGGCCGATAGGGACATGAAAGTTTCGGCCAAAGTCAACAAAAAAAATCGGCTATCACCAGCCTTCCTTCATTAAGTGAATGCTGTCTTCGACTTCACACCACTGCCAGCAACATCGCAACACTTTTATTTCCTAAGCAATTTCTTCCAATCTGACAAGTTTGCAATCTCACTTACACTAACAGTCCTGTTAAATGACAAAATCCAACACACTCCAGCAGACACACCATGTTCAACTTCCAAAGGTATGTGAAACACTGAATGGGTTTTGAAAGCAAGCTGCCAGATCAATAATACAAATAGCATTTGGATTGGGTGATGATAACTTAAGGCACCGAGCAACCCCACAAAACACACTTTTCCCATCCATTTCATCTTCAGATGTCCTTATTGGCCTGCCTTTGAGTCCTGGCCTTGCAAGAGGTTTTATATTAAGGTAACATCAAAAATACTCGAACTCCTGAAATGGCAACCTAAAAAACACTGAACCCCTGGTAGTGCTACATTTATCTGATGTTCTTTTCTGAACAAAATTATCCTGCACAGCATGTATACGATTTCTTCCATGTATTGCACCCTTTCTTTTCAGGGCCCTCCCTGATTTACTGTTCTTTAGAATATTCCAGGTTTGATAATAATTAGTATTAATAACATTATTAACAAAGTAAACTTAATAATATAATGTTAAATCTATTGATCTAACCCATGTCATTAGCTGCTTGACTGGTGAACAAAAAGTGTATAATTTTCTACCTCAGCAACTATTCTAAATCTGTTTATTTTACATTAACAATCATCTCAGTATTCTTGACCTTCCAGTGCAGGTGTATGGAATCAAATGCAAAGCCAAAAAAAGATGATCATGCACAATAAAGGGAAACAAATCCTATAACATAACCAATAAATGTCCGCCATGTGCACCTGGTGTCATATCATTGTCAGATACCATGATATCATATATATGATTCGGAAAAAGAGAACAAGCAACAAATATTGCATGTACGGTGGACCCCCCCCCCCCCCCTTTTAATACCTAAAACAATTAGAGAAAATCAGGTCTTAAAAAGGAGGGTGTCTTAAAATGGGGGTACATTTACAGAGTTTCTGAACATAAAGTCTGAGGAAACAAGGTCTTAAAAGGAAGGGAGTCTTAAATCGGGGGGGGTCTAAAAGAGGGGTTCCACTGTATTGCAGAAATAATTTCTTTTTCTTTGTTTTTTTGTCAAAAGTTCTCTTGCCCCAGACACTTTCCTCTCAAGTTCTCTTGCCCCAGACATTTTCCTCTAAAGTTCCCGTGCCCTAGACAACTATTGTTTCTCATTGGTGTCTGTCGTGATTTAATCCACCAATTCTGTTCTTGTACTATGTAGACAGTATGTAGAATGCAGCTTGTCATCTGGACTTTGTGCAATTACTCCTTGTATATCTCCATATCAAGTTAAATGCACGGTGATATATTATATTGCACCAAAGTCTAAACAGGAAAAAAACATAGACTTTCTGCACCTACTATTCCTATTTGTGCAATCTGGCCATCAACTCCTAGCCAGAAAGTAAGTTGCCCCAGAAAAGAAGTGGGCTGCATCTAAAAGTGCACTGAGAGTGAGAGTGAAACAATGATGTTTGTTTAACTCGCTTTCTAATTTCACTCAGGTCTGCACAGCCGACTCAGGAACTATGCTGCTCGATACAGTGGAACCCCCCTTTAAGACCTCTGAAAGTCTGAGAATACCAGGTCTTAGAAAAGGAGGTTGCGTAAAAATGGAGGTAAATGTACAAAATATAGGAACAGAAAATCTGAAAGTGAAAACAATCAAACAAAAAGTTGTAAAGTCTTATGAAACAGCGAAGTTGGTGGGGTGTCCCACAGTACAACTGAGGTACTAGCAAGTCTGAGACTGCGTGGCAGAAAGTGAGACAACCCAAGCAGCGTGCAGATTACAAGTACAGTATTTCTTATGTGGGAAGTTAATTTATGAGTCAACGTTGCTAAATTTAAACTGTGCTTGTGTCACTATTTTAATAGTAGGCATGAGTTCAAAGTCTGTATACATGTATCTTGTTACCTCTACTGTCAAATTGAATTCTCAAAGGCCAGCCTGTCAATGGATGAAATGGCATGTGCGTGTGTGTATGATAATTAAGATACGATATTATGCTTTATTTGTGATACTGATGAAATGTGATATATTTTGGTGGTAACTTTGTTTTTCAGTGTTGTCAGGATTCAATCCTAATTCTTATATGGATTTTATTTGGAGTTTTATGTTTCTTTGCCAACAGTGGCACACGTTTGCAATACACCCACCAAATAGAGAACTACGGGTGAAGTGGAAATGATGTGAACGCGGTATATAATGAAGAGAGTGTGTATGTGTGTAGGCAATTCGGTGAGCCCTCTGTTTTGTTGTTGTGTTTGAATGTATTATGTATTGAATGCATTCAAGCCAGGAAACATTCCTGTGTACTGCACGTGGTTGTAATAAAAATCCTATGTCTTATCTTATGTCTTATGACCAGGATTCAACTTCAAATCACTCAATTTCATACCTGCAGACAATGTTCTTGAATTATGAAAATCATCAGTTTTCCTCAAACGACGAGTCCGTTCCCAATCACAATACAGTGGAACCACATCTAAGACCTAAAATAGTTGTTTTTAAAAAGTCTCAGAAAATCAGGTCTCAAAAAGGCGAGAGTTTGAAAATGGGGGTAAATTTACAGAGGTTATGAACAGAAAATCTGGAGTCTTAAAAGAGGGGTTCCACTGTACTAACTTCTCAAAATAGAATGCACCAGTTTCCATGCACCAAGCTGTTTCCATTTCATGTCTTGCAAAGTATTTTCAATGAAAAAATAAAAGAAATGAAGGACTGTGGCGGTGAGTACTAGGGCAGAGATGCCGTTCGGCGTCGGACATTGGACATAGACCAATTAAAAGGCTCAAATGTCCGATTCACTTAGCCGCATGGCGGTCAGATGTCCTATCGTTTTCAACTGAGCGCGGTCATTGTCCGATAAGAACTCCATTCCTTTGGACAGCGCGTTATTTGATAACTTTCCTTTTATGATAAAAATCTTCAAAAGGTGACCGAGCGCTCTCGGGTACAGGTGCACTGAAGTTGTGCAGTGCAGATCTTGCGTTTTCCGAACCGTTTGCGGTATGAGCCGTTTGCATACACCTGTCTACAGCACACTAAAGTTAGGACTATGGGAGACAGTGTCGCCGTTGAAACCTCCACAATCATGGAAAGTAAAATTTCGTGACTTGAAGATGGTGTCGGTACAACAGGAAATTCGCACAGACGATCTTTTAATATGCGCCGAAATGGCTGCGATCTGCTGGTCGATGTGAATGCGTGATGTATTGTGTAAAAAATTCCATCTCACACGGCATAAATAGATCCCTGCGCCTTGAGTCCGAGTCTGGAGATACGCGTGCGATATAAGACTTCATATAACATAACTATTCATGGCTGACCCTGTTTAGTACTGCTACTAGTTGGTTAGAATTTGACAGCAAAGAGACCATCGAAAAGGTAAACTGTTTTGTCGAATATGTCAAGAAAAAGCTCTGTCAGGAAATCATGCAGTTTGTGTGCCAATCAAAGTAAGAGTGCTGAAGTTTTTGGTTGCTTTTTAGTTGTTGTTTTGGTTTTTTTTTGTATCCTGTTTGAAACAAAAGTAACAAAACAATATACGCACACACTGTTGGTGCATGTACTGATATGTGTGTGTGCACATGATTTTGTGTTTAGCACAAAATTATAATGTCCTATTAAAATGTCTGAAAGATGTCAAATGTCCTATTGATGCTGAATAGCTCAGGACATTAATTTTGTCCTAATCTCCTATAGGTATGAATTTGTGGCAACATCCCTGCTAGAGGAAGCTCTCTGATGAGTCTATTGAACATGATTCTGTCTAATCATTTTAGTCTATGTACAGGCTTTTCTAGATCAATCGCAATGCAGCCGGATCCTAAACGTGACTGTTATTATTCAACATGATCACAATCTACATAATGTACACTCATAAACCTTCAACAGAACAGGTTTTATAGGGATTTCTGTTTTACTGTATGTTTTTAAAGTTTTAACTTCTAAGAGACTATATCTGATGTATGTGTACATTTGAGAGTTGATGACAGTATGGTTTAATTTTACTTAATTTTAATCATGTCGTCAACATAGAGAATACTACATGGCTTGCTGTGTCGTACCAGATTTACACGAGTTGTTTTTTTAAATATTGAACTGCGAGCGAAAGCGAGCTGTTCACTATTTGAAAAAGCAAGTGTAAATCTGGTACGACACAGCAAGCCATGTAGTATTCTGTTTATCCTACATACTGTACTTACGTGTATTTTACTGAAAATGTCCTGCATTCGAGCCGCAGCTAAATTGAAGACGCTTGTTTTGGAACCTCGATCTCTTCTAAAGTCTCGTGCAATCTATTACGTCAAAGCAAAGAAACGTCACTCTGAAAGTGTGGCGTGACGTGTTAGTTCTAAAGATTCATCGAGGGTAATTAGCGAGCGCAATTTTTTTTCTTCTATAATGACGTTTGTCTCGGTGACTTTGGCATCATAAGCAGTGGAAAAACAGGTCCCTACCAGACTTGCTTGACATGACCTCATTTACATGATATACACATGTGTGATTTGAACGATTATTATCTCACGGGTGTCTCTCTCACCTGTGTAGGATAATCTAAAATACACACCTAATGATGTATAGTACGAATCAGGAGTTCCTTCGTTGCATCATGCTAACTTACTGGTAGTGAGTACACAAAGAGAGAAAAATACATGAAGTATTGTCAGATCTGACCAGCAAGACTTTAATTTAAAGCATTTCTTTCTTCTGGTCAAAAAGTCAAAACACTTAAAATAAGAACTAACAGTTTTATCCAACTATATGTCCAGTAATTGTGAGTGTGACATGCACACTGACCACTCCTAGGCTACCAGTCCTAGTTATACAACGAATAGCCTTGTACATCCTGCATTTAGAAGTAAACAACTGACATTCCTAATCACTCCCAGTCCCACAGAACATGTAATTGAATTTAATGCATACAGTCATTGATTTAGCAGTGGCACCAGCAGAGGGTAAACCTTAAATACTACTGCGAAGTAAAGACTATAATCGTCCATAATCAAGACTGTGCTTGTATAACTTTGCTCTTCTGTCAACGGACGGGGCAGCCCTTTGGGCATGTCCAAACGCCATCTTAGTTCAACTGTACTGCACAGAGGTCTGCCTGGTGTGTAACTTGTAAGGATCGCAGCTGTCTCCCTCGGTCCCGTGCGATCATTTTACTTCACACAATTTGGTGGCCATGCTGTCTTTTATCTGCGAACACTTGTACACATGCCATATCAGGTAAAAGTCCAATGTTCTTTGCTGTAACGCAGTGCATCTGACAACCCCCTCCCCCTCCCTCAAGTGCAAACCCGAAGGGACGTAAACAACTTTCTGCAGACACGTTTAGCAGACGAAACTGTAACTGATCCTCAGAGAATATTAGGCAGTGAAGACACCGACAGAGCCAGATTACGTCTCACAGAATTTGTTAGAGGCAAGCCGCACGGAGTAGATGTTGTGTAAGAAACGTGTACCTGCTGTGTAGTTGATCGTGTTGGCACAACCGCAAGCAGTCGAATCGCCACGCATGTGTTCTGATCCTGCTGAAGTTGACCGCCTTATCTCCTTCTGCCCTTAGCTTTGCACACGAGCAGACGGCTTTTTCTCCAAACTGTCCACGTGAAAACACACAGTTCGCCGAGAAATATCCCTCATAAGTATGCACAGCCTCTTTTGAAAAGTTTACAACAGTGATCAATGGTTAAAATGGCAAAAATCCTTACCCTGTGAATGCAACCATTGCTGAACAACAGTAATCCGGGAACTTACTTCGCCATAACCTTTCGTGTCATGGTCACATGATAAAGGCCACACTGCGCGCGCAAATCACGTTTGCGGTCCGTGGTGCGAGGCCCTGCAAGGGATCTTCTTTCGATTTCGCTATCTTCTTCCTCGAACGTCAAAAAAACTCAAATACTTTTTTTTCTTTTTCTTTTTAAAATGGATAATCATTCGGGATGTATACGGATCATTTGTAAGCTAAAAATACGTTGCGTCGATGACGAAAAACTCTTATAATAAATACCTTAATTGTATTTTTCTTTCAAAATCTAATTAATTAGTTCCAAACCTTGTGATATTTCGCTTTCGTTCCATTTGTTCATATTTTTATTTGGTTTCCGTCAAGACCGAGTAAAGCGTTATACTCATTTGATTTGTTGGTTTGCTGCTTCGTTTCAGTGTTTACAATATTGGCAACTTTTTTCTTCTTTGGTCGGTTTCTGTCCTTTTCCTTTATGCTTTTACAAATTTCTTTCCTTGTTTTCCTGCGTACGGTTTGAAGTTTTTCTTTTAGTGTTGCTGTTTTTGTTGCCGGTCGTTTTGTGTGTGGGAGATTCTTAACTTGCTTTTTTTTTTTAAATGTACTGATTTAGTCAATCAGCTATTTAGTTAGTTGGCTGTTTAGTTATTCAGCCGCTGGTCAGTTGGTCACGTCAATCAGTCAGTTTGGTTAGTCAGTCAGTTAGTAAGTCGGTTAGTTAGTTAGCTAGCTAGCTAGCTAGCCAGCCAACAAGTCAGCCAGTCAGTCAGTCAGCCAGCCAGTTAGTTAGTTAGTTAGTTAGTTAGTTAGTTAGCTGCTTCGTTCGTTCGTTCCTTCGTTCCTTCGCCACGGCCGGTTCGGTCGTTCGTTCGTTCAGTCGGTCATTCGTTCGTTCGTTCGTTCGGTCGTCTGTCTGTCTGTCTGTACTCTGAGTAAGCTATAGTGACAATGTAGCCTAAGTTAAGGCACGCAATGGAATGTGCATAGCTTCATTACGCAATAAAATATAAAATAATCATATTATGAAAGCACATACATTCTTATCTTAGTTGTTATGTATTCATTGTTAGAAAACATCGGCATTATTCATGTTTTACTTTAAACGCAATCATTGTTATTTATAGATCACAGGCACTTGATGTAAGTAGGTCACACACGTGTAAATGTTGTGCCCAGTCCTTGTTTTTGTTTCTGTTATTATTTTAGTTAGCAGGTCTAGTTGAGCACGTATTAAGTATCATGTACCCACTACTAGTCATTGTGCATTTTAGTTAATGGACTGATGATGCCATTTGTATGGAGTCGACGCACGTGCAAGGATATGTATGTGTGGGAGGGGGGGGGGGGGGGCGGGAGATGGAAGCTTGCTGTATGTTATGTAATGTATATATTGTGTGTGATACGTGGAAATGTGATACTATTTATTTGCATGTATGATACAGGTACAAATGTGATAATTGTAGGCTTATACTAGTGATTACTGTGTGTGATACATGAAATGTGATATGAATGCTGTTTTTATATGTTATACTCTTACTTTCTCCCAAGCGCAAGACAAATTCTTCTATGAAAATTGAAGCCAATAAAATTTGAGTTGAGTTGAGTTGAGTTGAGTAAACGTTTTGTTTAATGCTTTACTATCACTTTCACGTATAATCTAATTCAATCAATTTGCCACCCAGCCTATTATTAACCGTAGAAAAAAATCAATCAATCAGTCAGTCAATCAACCAATCAATAATTCAGCCGATGATCAATCAATCACCCATCCGATCCATCACTATCAGTCAATCAAAAATGAATGGGGTGTTTTTGTCTTTGTATTGTGGTATTAGTGATATTAACAAATCGGGATCCGAAAGGAGAGAGAGAGAGAGAGAGAGAGAGAGAGAGAGAGAGAGAGAGAGAGAGAGAGAGAGAGAGAGAGAGAGAGAGAGAGAGAGAGAGAGAGAGAGAGAGAGAGATGTGCGGCGTGTACTCCTGTAATCGCTGTATTCTTGGGGAAGATGACAGCTGCTTGTTGAAACTAACAGAGTGGACTGTTTTGTGGAACTCACAACTGGCCCTGGATCGGTTGACATTATAACCATCGTTTCCATATCAACATGGTTCAACAGTCATGATCATCATCCCTCACGAAATATCAACAAAACAAACAAACTGGAAAACAACCAATCAAACAAAGCAGAAACGTGACAATCAAACACACAAACTAACAGCCAGACAGGCAGACAAACAAATAACGAAACTGAAAAAAGAAAACCTTTAATCAGGATTAGAAACTGATGCTGCAAGGAACCATGCATGCAGCACGTTATGCTAGCTGAAGACTTGTAAACAAACAAACTATTAAACACGAATTGCCGCAAGAATGATCACAGCAAGTTAAAAGTGCCCGTGAGGGACACAGATGCTTACCGAAGACTTGCAAACAAACAAGCTATTTTTGAATTCAGGAGAAGACGAGGAATACAATGCAATTATTTGTGTATCTGTAAGTGAAAAGTCGTTTTTATATTTAGTCAAGTTTTGACTAAATATTTTAACATCGAGGGGGAATCGAAACGAGGGTCGTGGTGTATGTGCGTGTGTGTGTGTGTGTGTGTGTCTGTCTGTCTGTGTGTGTGTGTAGAGCGATTCAGACTAAACTACTGGACCGATCTTTATGAAATTTGACATGAGAGTTCCTGGGTATGAAATCCCCGAATATTTTTTTCATTTTTTTGATAAATGTCTTTGATGACGTCATATCCGGCTTTTCGTGAAAGTTGAGGCGGCACTGTCACGCCCTCATTTTTCAACCAAATTGGTTGAAATTTTGATCAAGTAATCTTCGACGAAGCCTGGACTTCGGTATTGCATTTCAGCTTGGTGGCTTAAAAATTAATTAATGACTTTGGTCATTAAAAATCTGAAAATTGTAAAAAAAAATAAAAATTTATAAAACGATCCAAATTTACGTTTATCTTATTCTCCATCATTTGCTGATTCCAAAAACATATAAATATGTTATATTCGGATTAAAAACAAGCTCTGAAAATTAAATATATAAAAATTATTATCAAAATTAAATTGTCCAAATCAATTTAAAAACACTTTCATCTTATTCCTTGTTGATTCCTGATTCCAAAAACATATAGATATGATATGTTTGGATTAAAAACACGCTCAGAAAGTTAAAACAAAGAGAGGTACAGAAAAGCGTGCTATCCTTCTTAGCGCAACTACTACCCCGTTCTTCTTGTCAATTTCACTGCCTTTGCCATGAGCGGTGGACTGACGATGCTACGAGTATACGGTCTTGCTGAAAAATGGCATTGCGTTCAGTTTTATTCTGTGAGTTCGACAGCTACTTGACTAAATATTGTATTTTCGCCTTACGCGACTTGTTAATGATAACTGTAATGAGCAAAGTTACTAACTAATTATATATTAAGCTCCCTGAAATGTAATCCCAAAGTTCGGACTGAGTCAA
>NC_090248.1:30755837-30850837 GCF_037325665.1 Littorina saxatilis
CGTGTCATACCACTAGCGCCGCATTCCATTTTGTCGCCATGCCGTTTTGCCGTCATCCCATTTCGCCGCCATCCCTATTTCGCGACATTTTGGATTGTGGCAAAAATGGGATTTGGCGTAACCGGAATGTCTTCTTAGTTGAATAACGCAGTATAGTAATATAGTGAGACTTGGCAAGAAGAATAAATAAAAAATGGGATGGCGGCCAAATGGGATGGTGTCAAAATGGGATGTCGCGCTATTCATGACACGGTAGTAAAATGACGCTTGGCTTGTGAAATGTCGCGACAATGGGATGGGGGCGAAATGGAATGCGGTGAAACGGCATGGCGGCCAACTGGGATATGGTGTCAAAATGGGATGTCGCGCTATTGTTATGACATGTTAGTAAAATGACGCTTGGCTTGTGAAATGTCGCGAAAATGGGACGGCGGCAAAATGGGATTGCACCAAAGTGGGATGTGGAACTAAAACCACCCCCACCACTCAGCGTAGAGGCTCTAAACAAGAAAAATTAATAACAAGGAACTTAGTCGATAAATATCGACAGGGGGCGGACAAATGGTTTACATGTGAAATGTGTGTATATGGGTGTGGGTCTGAAACAAACAAACAAACAAACAAACAAACCATGTGACCCCCCCCCCCCCCTCCCACCGCTCGCGGGCTGAACGACTGACGTCACATGTCGCTTCGGTCTTTTCCAGAAGAACACCGCGTGTTCACCACGCCTTTCCAACTATGTGCTCCCATACAGTTTTGGTAGATACATGCTTGTGCAAGTATGTTATTAGTATTACCAATATGAATCTTATTTTCCTTTCGATGGTCAGTTTTACTCACCTCTGTAACGGCAGTCACCTCTGCGAATGCTGTCGAAGAATCTAACCGAAAGTAAACATTCTGGGAATCTACGCGCATCGGCCTTGACGCAAGTTCAATACTGAGCCATTGAGCGCGGCGCGAGAATCTTCCCGCACCGTAGACCAGATTAGTAGGTGCTTGATTTTGGTATTTTGATTTTACATAACATTAAACCTTTCTTGGGGTTCATGGTCATGGCAACAGCCATAATAATATATATCATGTATAATATTACATTTCAGCATATTTGAATTACATGTCATCATACCAAACTGTCATACATTTTTATTCCCACATCATTCTGATTGATCACAACCAAACCTACTATCAGTGGACACATCCAAATGTAAGCGCCTGTTCTTGACAACTTTTAATCGATCTAAAAATAGCAACTTGCTGGGTCTTTTGCCGCCAACAGACACTGTTTGGCCTGTAGGTAAAATGTACAATGTATTTTCTGATTTGTGCACAAAAGCTTTTTATTTTTTTTTTTTTTAACATAACAATGTTTAATGTCACTGTATGTTTAAAAGACCATGGTCATATTTGTAAAAAAAATGTTAAATTAGAAAATAAATAACATTTTGGTTCATGATTTTTCCTACACCTGTGCTGAAAATAAGAAATAAAAATGTCGGTATCTAAGTCGCTCAAATACAATCAGGTATGAATGGCTCGGTTTGAGTTTGTTGCAGTTGACCCTGCACAATGCGACCTATCATGTTTTTGCGATTTTGCCGTCACCCCTCCCATAGGGTGACGTATTTCACAACTTCCTGTGTTACACAAACTCCGTGATGACCAAATTTGCCTTCACTCCTCCCTTAGGGTGACGGATTTCACAACTTTCTACAGATGAACAATGTTGCCTCCACCCCTCCCATAGGGTGACGGATGTCACAACTTCCTGTGTACACAAACTGATGACGTACTTCACAACAAAATGGCGCTGCCCATGGTCAACCTCGAAACTATCCGTATAGAATGGGGGCGTCCTCGCCCCCATAATAATAAAAGGCATGCATTACTTTGTGGAATGCGATATTTTTACATTTTTACATTTTTACAAATCGCGGTTTTAGGTTCGACGTGATTTGTAAAATGTTTTTACATTTTTACAAATCACGGGTTAACAGAGGGGCGACTACTGCCTTGTTCATAATAGACTGAAAGCCTTCCGATCGTATGTGCGTGTAGGACTAAGCGTAAACATGGTTGCGCTGAAATTCTTAACGTATGTGCAACGGAGGGGGTGGGGCCTGGAGTTTGGATTGGTTTGAATCAGGAGAGAGAGGATGTTGATTTGAAATGAAAGCGCACTAAAACAAAACAAAAAGAAGCATAGTCAAAGGAAGCACAAAGAAAAAGAAAATATCCACTTGGTAATTTATTTTTTAAAGGTTGAAAAAAAAAATAATGCCGATGCAGCAAATTTTATTCAGCAACTGGGATTCGAAGCAAGGACCTTTGGCATTATTTTTGACATTCTGCATTTTCGCAAGATGCTTCTCTGCATTTTTTTCTTTCCTTTTCGTGTTCTTGATTTGCCCCCAACAACTGTACCCCTCGTCGACTGTAGTAAACCGACACCCGCTGGTTCCGTCTAACGGGAACTGCTCTGGAAACATCGTGACTGTCCTCACATTTCTCGATAATTCCTCTCTCACGCCTTAGGAAAATATCAACCCAGGCGGTGAACAAACAGCCGTTTTTCTTATCAAACAACAACAATTGATTTTTCTTGGTTTTTGTTTACAGGACGCAAAATAACTGCTGGCGGCAATCGCATCGTATGTGTATATAAAATTTTTATAAGCAAAAGAAAAGGCAATTAGAACGCAAAAGAAGATTTGTAGAATCAATCACCTTGGGTTTAGTTTTCCAAGATCATTGACCTTTTGTCGGTGTAGATTGCCTGCCATATATTACAGTCATGTGCGTAGGTTTGCAGAATCGCTGACTTGGCGAGAATGATGGAATGAGATGCACTAGAAAACCTTGCCTTGCACAGTGGGGAAAGTGAAATCCCTGTCTCCCTTGACTCCTCTGTGTGCCGTGGCTTGGGTGGCAACAACTAGCGGCAAAACGGATAGGGTCGCTTTTTTACACCCCCGGTATAGGGGTGTGTATAGGTTTCGCTCGATGTGTTTGTGTGTTTGTGTGTTTGTGTGTTTGTGTGTTTGTGTTCGCATATAGATCTCAAGAATGAACGGACCGATCGTCACCAAACTTGGTGAACAGGTTCTATACATTCCTGAGACGGTCCTTACAAAAATTGGGTCCAGTCAAACACACGGTTAGGGAGTTATTGGTGGATTAAGATTCTACAAGGACTTATAGAGTAACATATTAATGGTCAAAGGGAAATAACCTTCTCAGTTGGTGGCAGTGAGAATGGTTATTTCCCTTTGACCAACGGGGGTGTTTTTCCTACCTCGAAGGAATTTCTTGTTTTAATAGACGATGTTCATATATAACTTTGTTGGGTTTGTATGGGTTGTGAAAGAGTGAATGCCCTTGCTTTTACTAGGACAAATAAATCCACACATGCTCCTTGTACACGTGTTTTCGACACATCCCTCGCTTGTGATTGGCTCTTGATTTGTTTGTCCTAGTAAAAGCAAGGGTATTCACTCTTTCACAACTCATACAAACCCGACAGAGTTATTTTCGGAATTCGTCTATTGCCTGTTAAAGGCACAGTCTTTCTCGTGCAAACTTTTTTTTCTCTGCGTTCGAGTGCTGCAACTCTCATGTGCACTCGTTTTGGTACGAGTGTGTTAGGTTTTACGTGTATGACCGTTTTTTCCCGCCCGTGAAAACGGACATTCGGGTTACCATCTGAGATCTGGGCAAGCGCTTACATCAGTGAGGCAAGACCATCCCTCCATTTGGTCACATACCTAAATTCAGCGTCTAGGCTACTGTCTGCGCTGAGTGGATTTGTTTTGTTTATAATATTATTACATTATTCAATCAACATTTTAAAAAACAAAACATGTTGCACAGTAAGCAGTCAGGATGTTGAGTTTTAGTATGTGTTCAAGTGGAGGAACGGACTTATCTCATGCCTGGCCAGATCTGCAATAGTGAGTCGAATCGTTTACACGAGAACGCCTGTGCTTTTAAATGACAGAATTTGTTGTTGTTTGTTTGTTTGTTTGCTTAACGCACACCCGACCACTGACGAAGGGCCATATCAGGGCGGTGCTGCTTTGACATATAACGTGCGCCACACACAAGACAGAAGTCGCAGCACAGGCTTCATGTCTCACCCAGTCACATTATTCTGACACCGGACCAACCAGTCCTAGCACTAACCCCATAATGCCAGACGCCAGGCGGAGCAGCCACTAGATTGCCAATTTTAAAGTCTTAGGTATGACCCGGCCGGGGTTCGAACCCACGACCTCCCGATCACGGGGCGGACGCCTTACCACTAGGCCAACCGTGCCGGTAGGCTATTTGTTGTTGTTGTTGTGACCACTGTGTGTTACTTTGCATAGCTCCTGACAAATTAAGCGCGATCGTTTTGGAATATCAATCAATCAATCAATATGAGGCTTATATCGCGGGTATTCCGTGGGTACAGTTCTAAGCGCAGGGATTTATTTTTTTATTTTTTATTTTATTTTATTTCATGCAATTTATATCGCGCACATATTCAGAGCGCAGGGATTTATTTATGCCGTGTGAGATGGAATTTTTTTTACACAATACATCACGCATTCACATCGGCCAGCAGATCGCAGCCATTTCGGCGCATATCCTACTTTTCACGGCCTATTATTCCAAGTCACACGGGTATTTTGGTGGACATTTTTTATCTATGCCTATACAATTTTGCCAGGAAAGACCCTTTTGTCAATCGTGGGATCTTTAACGTGCACACCCCAATGTAGTGTACACGAAGGGACCTCGGTTTTTCGTCTCATCCGAAAGACTAGCACTTGAACCCACCACCTAGGTTAGGAAAGGGGGATCGGGAAGAAAATTGCTAACGCCCTGACCCAGGGTCGAACTCGCAACCTCTCGCTTCCGAGCGCAAGTGCGTTACCACTCGGCCACCCAGTCCTTGATATATGCTAATTGATCTTTTTTGTCTGCTTTTAATGTATTTATCGTTTATTTATAAGTGGTGCATTTTTCCTTCTCCTCACCAGTGCATACTTTCGTTTCCATCTAAAAAATAAAAATTTAAAAAAACTTTGAAAATAAAAATCTTTTTTTTAATTTTTTATTTTTAATTTTTTTTAACTTTCTTTTCATAATTATGTTTGCTTTCTTTCGATCTCTCTTTTCTTTCATCGTCGGAAAACGTTTCCCAAAAGGGTGTCCCCCTGTGATGATACCCTGCAAGAAATGTCCCCCAAAAGAGTAAGACATGAAGACGATGATTTGATCAAAGGGACAGAATATATCGAAGGAGTTTGCAGACCTCATCGTGCAGTGCCTGCTTTTCCCCCAACGACCATTCACTGACCGCATGCATGGCGACACAGATCGATGGCAATCGCCTCAGACACTGACCTCACTCCAGCTGACCGCATGGTAGAAGTATGGCGGCACAGCGGCGCCAAAAGTGAAAATTACTAGCTTAACTGTGACATTAGACATCATCACTGATATTAACTTATGGGGAGTTGCACGATACTGGGCCAAACAATTTGTCCATGAGTCCATAAAAACTTACGTCATAATGAATTTAAGACATCGCTAACAATCCTAAACTTCAACTTTTAAGTTTACCGTAACTGTCAAAGTAAAGATGCAGTGACTGTCGTTTCCCTAATAAAATGTTGCGCACGTTTCTTGGGACATCATGATTTTGCAGACACCTTGCTCTTTGTCTTGTTTTCCTTTAATATGACAACATTTGAAAATGTGTTCTATCTATCATGCTCTAATGATTGTTTAGTTAATGCAGGCAGTACAACCAAAGATAGGTTAAAACAAGCGCCAAGTAGCATGTTATGTGGCGTTCGTTACGTGTTCAAAAGTGGACGCGAAGATGTTTCCGGGTGAAATGCTAGCTTGGTAAGGCCAAACAAAAATATATCTTTATTTAGGGTAACCCGACCGACCCTATTTTTTCCCGCCGACCCTAAACCTTTTTTTTCATTTAAAAAAACAAAAGCAAACTTTTGGCACATTTTGCGAACCATACCGAGACTAAGGGAAGTAACCTCCTTTAAAATCGACTTAATCAAAATAATTTTTTTTAAATAAATTATAAAAAGCCGACCTACCGACCCTATCTTTTTTTGGTCACGTTACCCTGAACCAACATATATTTTTGTTTGGCCTAAAGGGAATGTTGAGCAAGGTGAAGATGGTTAGAAATTGTCTAACGAACCGGCACGGTTGGCCTAGTGGTAAGGCGTCCGCCTCGTGATCGGGAGGTCGTGGGTTCGAACCCCGGCCGGGTCATACCTAAGACTTTAAAATTGGCAATCTGGTGGCTGCTCCGCCTGGCGTCTGGCATTATGGGGTTTGTGCTAGGACTGGTTGGTCCGGTGTCAGAATAATGTGACTGGGTGAGACATGAAGCCTGTGCTGCGACTTCTGTCTTGTGTGTGGCGCACGTTAAATGTCAAAGCAGCACCGCCCTGATATGGCCCTTCGTGGTCGGCTGGGCGTTAAGCAAACAAACAAAGAAAAAACAAATTGTCTAACGTTGTGTACACCAATCATTGCACTTTGTGCCCACCAATGCTGCTTTTGAACGGACACAATGCGGTGTGTCGTAAGTTACACCTGGGCACGCAATGCAGAAAGATGTAGGCATTCCCGTGAGCCGTACTGTTTGAATTTTCTCTTATTTCGTTGTTGTTGCTGATCAAACAGTTTGTTTGTTTGTTCGTTCATGGGCTGAAACTCCCACGGCTTTTACGTGTATGACCGTTTTTACCCCGCCATTTAGGTAGCTATACGCCGCTTTCGGAGGAAGCATGCTGGGTATTTTCGTGTTTCTATACTCCCACCGAACTCTGACATGGATTACAGGATCTTTTTCGTGCGCACTTGGTCTTGTGCTTGCGTGTACACACGGGGGTGTTCGGACATCGAGGAGAGTCTGCACACAAAGTTGACTCTGAGAAATAAATCTCTCGCCGAACGTGGGGACGAACTCACGCTGACAGCGGCCAACTGGATACAAATCCAGCGCGCTACCGACTGAGCTACATCCCCGCCCTCAAACAGTTTTATTTGTTGTCAAACGACGGCTCGAAAATCATGTTTTGATTATGCACGTGTACTGATATAGATTTACTTAACAATTTTGAAATCGGATCTGAAATCTTTGTAATTAACAATGATCTAGGTGTTATTAGCATTTGAGCTCCTTTTTCTTTACGGCCAACAATCTTACTTATCTTTATTTTGAGAGATATACAATTTCAGAACTGATTTCAGTAATTGTCAAAAATAACCTCTTTTGGCGCCAGGATGTCACCATACAAAGGGCACCGTTCTAATACCGACTTCTCAGTAACCACGATGAAGGTCTTTACTGTTGGCCACTAGGGAACTGTGAATGGTCGTTTTGAATCAACAGTGATACTATAAAATGACCACGGCGTTCTTTGTCACTGACACTTTTGCTCAATTCGTTCGGACGACACTCTAACGCCAAAGGTCGTAATTGTCAATATTTTGCGATATATATACACTATTTATACAATGGACACACCAACCTCCCCTCAGAGTTTAGGGAACCTGAAAGGAGGGGGAGCACTGTTATTAGCAGTGAGCATTTTAATTATCAGTGATGATCACTTTTGACACCAGCATGCCACCACACAAAGGCCAACAACACAAGCTCTTTCACTTTACAGGAACCACGATGGCGCCGATCTCTGCAGAGGGTCACGAGGGAATCAGGAATCAATATAATCGGAAATCCCGCCTTTAGACCTGCTCGGGTTCCAAAGATTCAGTCTTTCTTTTTTTTAATTTTTTAATTTTTATTTTTATTTTAACTGAATACGAACTCTGTGCATGGAATGATTACAGACGTTTTTGAAGGCTTAAAACGGAGTGTTTAGGGTTAAAGATTGGTCAATTGTGTGGGCATCGGTGGCTGCGTAGTTGAACGGTGGCTGCTGGAACCTGGTGGTCTCACTCTCTCTCTCTCTCTCTCTGACGCACGCACACACACACACGCACGCACGCACGCCGCACACGCACGGTCATCGTACATTGAAAATGATAAGGAAGGTTTGGGGGTAACGAGCGTTCTGTCTTTCTGTCTCTGTCTTATCAAAGCGTGTCTCTCCCTCTCACTCCCTGTCTCTCAATCTCTCTCTCTCTCTTTCTCTGTCTCTCTCTCTCTCTCTCTCTCTCTCTCTCTCTGTCTCTCTTTACTCTCTCACTCCCCCCCCTCTATCTTGCATCAAAGCGTGTCTCTCCCTCCCTCTCTCTCCCCCTCTCTCTATCTCAGTCGCTCTCTCAGTCAAGATTTCCTCCAAATTCACAAGATGAAAAGCATCACTATATAACCATGACAACGGGATAATGAACCGTTGACCACACCGCAGACATCACGCCTTATGACGTCATTTACAGTGGTAATGGAGACGGTACTTTTACAATTGCAATTACCAGATATTCAATAAAAACTTCTCGCTTTAACAACCCTCGATGTTAGGCTTTGATTTCAAGGATTTTTTTTTCTCATAACGTCTGTAAAATTACTCTAGTCTTAAACACCCCCTCCCTTTGAAAACCTTCTTTTTTTCAGATGTGTGATGATGTGGATTCTAGTGTACTTCAATGCTTAATTTACATACCAATGCAAAACGATGTCATCGTGGAATGTAGGCGTAACTCGATTCTTGGCGATGTTGGTGTTTTTGAGCTTTAGACTAAGTAAATCATTCTCAATGTAACATATTCTCTTAAATACGATTGACAACGCATGATTTAACTTTTTTTTCCTTTTTTTTCTAATCGTTCTATCCATACCAGGTGTCACGATCTAGTGACATAGACCAAGAAAGGGTCACTCAGTAGGGTGCCTTCTCTTGGTCAATTGCGACTGAAAGCGCCTGTGCGTGAGTCGGGGCTATACAGCAGAGTTTTGCTGACAGCGCGACCACGGATGGTTTGTGCCGCACGGTTTTTTCGGGGATAATTTTGCTTGGCGAGGCAGAATTGTCGATAGCTGAACTTGTTATGTGACAAGGTCAGTCACGTGTTATTGGCTAGGTGGTCTGTGAGAGACACAAGGACGGCGCACTTGACACCCAGCGGCAGAAGAAGAAGGATCGAATACACAGTTTCTAGAGTATGATGGATTTCACCGAATAGAATATTCGGCACTCTAGGGGAACTTCAGCGAGTTATCACCTTCTCACTGCCACATGTTTTGCTGAGGACGAGTCGTCAAATCTTTCCTTCGTCGTGCGATGGTTTTCGCATAAGTATTCGACAAGGGGTTTCTGGATGTTGTTGTCACTGTTGACGAACAGAGGCCATTCCAGGGAGGAAGCGGGTTTTGCTTCCATGAGAGTGCTACATTCATAGGCTGTTTGAGGTAATAAATCATTATTTAACGCTGTTGACGAGTCTGTGTTTGTGGAATGAAATACTCTCTGTTGTTCTTTCCAGGTTAGCGCATAATTTGCTCTCTGTGACGCTAAAATACTAATCTGTATATGGTTTTTGCAGATAGGGAGAGAAAGACGAAAAGACGGCTGTTTTGTTGTTGTGAAAAGTCCATTAATTTTTGTGCAGGCCCACGTGCTCGATGAGATATGTAAAGATGACATGTTTAAAGGTGGAGGGTGAGGGGTAGCTGACATGTTTAGTGCACCGATGCTTTCTGTTTGCAGCCTTCGTTTTCCTAACTTCTATTCGGCTGCCTTCTGGGGGACCACGCTAACCAGCACACCGGCTAACCAGCGAACCGGCTAACCAGCTAACCAGCGAACCGGCTAACCAGCTAACCAGCGACTGGGTGCGGCGCCTGATGCCTCCACAGTTCCCTGCTTCGTCACCACGCTAACCAGCACTTCATTCGACGGAGCAGTTGTGGAGGCTAAAAAGACTAATTACAGGCCGTCCACCCAGTGGCCAAAGAAAGCTAAGTGCACCATGTCTTTGCACCCCGTTGACCACCGTTGTTATTTTTGCTATCTGTGATTATTTTCGAGTAGTGACAACGTGGGGTGTGAGACACCTGCATTAATTAGCACTTTTGAGCAGAACAGTCGTATTTTCTTATCTTTACACGGGATCAGCGTGTTACTATAATTTTCTATATTCTAACTGGCATTTTGTCAGTGACCACGGGTTTTTTACGTTTTGTGAACGTAAAAGAACATATTTTGAGTGAAGTCTCGAGGGAGGTGGCGAGTTTCTACATAAACAGGCGTCTGAAACTTATACTTTTGTTGTCTCTATTTAATTGTATGACTGCGAGAGTGGATCGTGGTGTGGTTAGTTGGTTAGTAGTAACTAACCGTTTCATAATCACCTTAAGTGATATATTGGAACGTGACACCAGGAACGAATAAACACATTATTTCATAATACAAAATAAAAAACGCTCGCGCTGGACCCGAGTACTCTTCAGACTGGCTCGCTCCCCCAGTATGAAAGTTTTTGTCTTGTGCACGTTTAGCTCTTACCAGTTCGCTCCCTTACCCATCGTAAGCAAGCTTACGATGCCCCCCCCCCCCCCCTGTAGTTTTCCACTGACCAATTATCTAATTATCAAAATTTTTTTATTTTATTTTACATTGGATGGGTCGGACAGTGGATAAACTCATATGTTAGACACACTTTATGACAGAAACAAGCTGGGTTTTTGTTATAATTTAGTTATAGGAATGCATTATTAGGCAAACAAAAAAAAGTCTGTTAACGGTAACATAGGCCAATAAAATAGGGTCGGTAGGTCGGGACTTTTCTTTTATTTTTTTTTATTTTCCCCCGAAAAAACATATTTCTAAGTTATTTTGCCAAAACATTTTTTTTTAAATTCCCCCCCCCCCCCCCCCCAAAAAAAAATGCCAAAAAAAAGTCTAGGGTCGCGGGAAAAAATAGGGTCGGTCGGGATACCGTAAACAGACTATTTTTTTGTGTGCCTTAGGCATGCGTATGTCATGAAACGTCCAACTTTGAAATTTGGGTGGGGGTATTCAGGTGACAATAACTTTTTTGTTTATCAGCAAAACTCAATAAAACTTTGCTATGTTATGTAAAATGAATGCCCAAACAGATTAGTTAGCAGCATATCTAAAATAAACTGAACACACAAAAAATTTCTTCTTTGTGTTTGTCACGTGTTCCAAAAAATGGGCGTACAAATTTCAACAAAAATCATGTTGTCACGCCCATAACATTTTTTACCTTTAAAGACAGCACAATTCTCTTTGCAAATATGAAAAGCTTATTCGTTTTCCTTTCATTTGATATATAACTTTCTATATTTCATTTAGAATATGACCACAGATAGCCACTCGGCAAGTAGGCACCAACAGCACTGTAAAATATGCCCTAAAACCCCCGAACTGGTAAGAGTTAAGACCAAGTGATTGCTCTGTGTGAATTACAGGCATTCCCTTTGCTATATAACTACATTGCATGCGAGTCGAGGATGTGCGTGGTGACTGGCCTTTCTCTTTTATTTGATCACAGTGAAAAATATACTGCCGACCCTCTTCATAACTGGTGAACTGGTGGCCCACGAAGTTCTTTTACTGTCCTGGCTCGCGGATTCTTGCATTTATCACGCCCCAGGTAGTTTTACCAAATTCTTTAATATAAAGTGAAGGTAAAAGACTGAAACATATGTAAACAAAGGAAACCATAAGAAAAAATGCAAATTAGGGGAAGGGCCCCTAATATGGACCACTTTTTGTTTATTGCTGATAACTAGCTTGTTTTCTTGCGAAGAAGTTTCATTTTGTGGTTGGTAGTCCTTCTCTCTTAGTTTAACCGTTATGCCTAATTAGAGTGAAATAGCTTTGATAGACCTTCAGCAAAAATTAAATACAGAAAAAATCACAAAAGGTCCATATTAGGAGCCTGGGCGCCCAATATGGACCAGTGAAGCGGCCTTCACGAATCACTGTAAAAAGCCCCCTATACTTCAAAATAACATGATACAACTTAGTGTGCAAGTCAGACTAATTCAAATATGCTTTAGATTTAGCTGTTTCGGGTTGATGAGAGTATTATTTGAAGCACACCAGGAAACTAAAGAACCTTATCAAAAACAGAGTGAAAATAAGTGAAATTATCAACTTTCACAAAAAAAAGACTATTTGTTATATTTTTTTGAAATCTTGAGGGCTAGTTATAGATTATTTTCAGCAAGCTTCTTAATGAATTAATTAAAATTGCCTTTAGTTTTTATTTTCTTCGATTTGTTAAAGGTGGTCCATATTAGGGGACTCACACATACTTTGAGGTTTTGCTATTATTTTTTGTTTGCAGTAGAAACTCGGGGTACACACTGTTAAAATGTAACAAATACTGTCTTAGCTGTCATATATAGCCATTTTTGTGTTATAAAAGCTTTGGCTGTGGACAGAAACGAGTCCGTTTTAGGCGGCAAATTTAGAGTGAACGCTGCCAAAAGTGAAAAAAAGCGAAAAAGCCTGACGGTTTTGAGGTTTGTGTTTCTGCAACTGTTTTGACATGTGCAACTTATCCAGAGAGGGTGAATAAAGCGAATGAAATTGTTTTGAGCGCTCTAGCGCCGTTAGTTTGTCAGAACAGGAGGTGGTCCATATTAGGAGCCGGTCCATATTAGGAGCCTTTCCCCTAATATGAAAAGAATCAAAACACAAAATCGCGACCTCTAAACCACCGCAGTCGCGACCGAGCAACCAACGCTTGGTAGAAAATGGGGTACACAAAAAATCTAATTATTCAAACACACAACGCGCAAAGCCTGGCAAATCGTCTCGCATGCGATACGCATGCTTTTTATGACGCTATATTTCTCGTCACTGTGTGACGCGTTCGGCTGTTCTATCAGCTCAATGGCTGGCTGTTGCTCCGTGTGAATTCGTCCCACCGCCAAGTCGTTTTTGTGGTTTATTTCGCATTTAGGTCCCAGGTAACATTATGAAGTTTTAATACGATCAATCGGACCTATTATCAAGTTAGTGTATCAACTTTTGAACGAACTGCGCCCAGTAGTTTCCCAGCAATAAGCTGTTAAGTCGAGACAGACACACACACAGACACACACACAGACACACAATTAAAGTCTGTTGAGCCCAAGTACTAGCGTACTCGGGGATAATCAGTTTTGCCGGTGCTTCTCCTGAAAAGTTGTTGAAAACGAATTACGCCAAACTTTTACGACGACGTCGAAAATGTAATTTGTTGCCAAGGTTATGTTCGTCACAGTTTCATTTAGGCTAGTTCTCAAGTTACACATTTCCGTGTATGCGTAACGCACGCTCTCTGCGAAATTCGACACCAATTCTGTACACCTGCAATGTTTTTTCTTTACAACCTAATTAATCATCCAGACATTTCACTTACAATTCAATCTTTTCTGCCCTGGAAAGATGGAACCCTGAGCCATTTGATTGTGTTTTTGGAATCCTCTCCAACGAAGATAAAAACAAGAAAAACACGGGGAAATTTCTCAAATTGAAATTTGAAACTTTAGGACAGGAACATGTCAAGAAGTTGCGTAGACTTGTAGAGCTTTTCTTTCCCCGCTGCAGATTCGGGATCGCTTACTTTCGATTCCATTCTCGTTGATGAATTCACAGTTCTGACGCACTTTGAGTCCTTCTTCTTGACATTCAAAAAACCACTCTGCATGTGTGTGTGTGTGTGTGTGAGAGAGAGAGAGAGAGAGAGAGAGAGAGAGAGAGAGAGAGAGAGCACAAAAATGATGGAGACCTTTTATCGATGTATTGGTTGACTGACTGATTATTACTTGATTCCTGACAACGACGACAACAACGACGACGATGAGGATGGTGAGGATGACAGGCATACAGGAACTAAACAGACAGACGGCTCTAAGTCAAACGGAAGTGAGCCAGGAGGGTAAAAACCACCAACAACAAAACACCCAACGACAAAGTCTTAAATTATCGGTAACCTAAGACACAATCGCCAAAAAGAGCAGTGTTTGTCAATGCTTCAATTTCACAAGACTGGAAAAAAAATCGTCAAAAGATTGTCCATAGATTTTCTCGTGCTATATACAGAGTCCATTGACTGATTGCGAGCGCTGTGCCAACGACCGGCCTCTCCAGTCATTATAATCCGGCATACTAATTTGGTAGTGTTATCTCAGCGTTGTCTCTGGTGAATAACCATCATCATTATTATATGTCCATGCTGCGTGCTTAGCGCGTGGCGAGTCCGTTGCAATATAATACGGTGTTGTTTGACAGTGAACAGTTAGAGAGAGAGTGAGAGAGAGAGAGAGAGAGAGAGAGAGAGAGAGAGAGAGAGAGAGAGAGAGAGAGAGAGAGAGAGAGAGAGAGAGAGAGAGAGAGAGGACGGGTGGTGTCGGTGGTGGTGGCTGGGGTTGGGGGGGGGGGGGTGTCAAGAGAAGACGAAACAAAATTTCACCCAGGCTATTTCGAGGCTAACATATTTTTTCAAAACTGACTTCCAGCCCTCCTCGTGCACAGGGTCAGCTAGGATTAGAAACCCAATTAATTGTACAAAACAGAAAGCCAACACGTCTACATGTTTATTCCAAAACAACGAGAGAGAGAGAGAGAGAGAGAGAGAGAGAGAGAGAGAGAGAGAGAGAGAGAGAGAGAGAGAGAGGGAGAGAGAGAGAGAGGGAGATAGAGAGAGAGAGAGGGAGAGAGAGAGGGGGATAGAGAGAGAGAGGGAGGAAAGAGAGAGAGGGAGAGAGATAGAGAGGGAGAGAGAGAGTGAGTGAGAGAGAGACAGAGAGGGGGGGGAGAGAGAGAGAGAGAGAGAGAGAGAGAGAGAGAGAGAGAGAGAGAGAGAGAGGGGAGACAGGGACAGAGACAGAGACAGAGAGACAGGGACAGGGACAGAGAGAGCAAACAAAAGAAACCGCACAAGAGAGGAGGAGGAGGGGGTAATGTAACTGTCAATAAACAGAAGCCTTGTCGTGTCCAGGTCGTTCACAGAGGCAGAGGGTCAGTATGTCAGATCTCACAATCATTGGACAACGAGAACAACTCACACAAACACACACAGACACACGCACTCACACACACTCACACACACACACACTCGAACTCACACACACCCATACACACTCACACAAACACACACACATACACTCACAATAACACACATACACACACACACAATCACACACACGCACGCACACTGACATCCACACGAACGCATGCACACACCCCCTACCACACCCCCTCTACCTTCCCTCACACACACACGCACGCACCCCCTACCACACCCCCTCTACCTCCCCCCCCCACACACACACACGCGCACGCACCCCCTCCCACACCCCCTCTACCCCCCCACACACACACACACACGCACGCACCCCCTCCCACACCCCCTCTACCCCCCCCACACACGCACGCACCCCCTACCACACACCATCTACCCCCCCACACACACGCACCAGCCTTCATTTGTTTGTTTGTTTGTTTATTTGTTGCTTAACGTCCAGCCGACTACGCAGAGCCATATCAGGACGAGGAAGGGGGGGATGAAGGGGGCCACTTGTCAAGCGATTCCTGTTTACAAATGCACTAACCCATTACTTGTGTCCCAGCAGGCTTTAGTAAAACTAAATTAATACCTACTGGAAGATTACCAGTTTCCAGTATGTTAAAATAGGCTTAACCTATCTACTGCTGGACTTACATCAGAACACTAACAGATTAAACTATACATGAATCGCGAGACAAGCGGCAAGAGAAGAGATTTTTGGAAAAAATACAGGTGAATGAGCAAGAAGGCAGAAAAAAGAAAAGAATTCATGAAGAAAAAGAGAGCATGACAGGAAAGAGGAACCAAAAATCTACCTAACAGCAAACTAGAAAGCTCCTGCGGTTCCAAAAACAGGAGGGGCCTTTAATTTCATAACCGCAGTGCCCCACTGCGGGAACCAGCCTTCATCCTCTGGGAAAAAAAACCACACACACCAAAATAAACCTCCCATTTCCTTTCACTAGATCTCACTACACTCACTCTACTGTTTTATCGATCGCCGGTGAACGATTGTTTGATGAGTGCGATCAGTCAGAACTTCCCTGGGGGATATCGCAGATATTCTGCCTTGTCTAATGATTATCTGCTACGAGGTATCGTCAGCACTTTTTACTTTCAGCAACCTCGTGCGAAGACATTGTCTACTTTTTAGTCTGAGTGTCAACATTTTTTTTCCAACAAGTTGTTGATTTATTGCTTTGATTTTTTGTATTAATTGTTAATGCAGCTTACAGAACGCTTTCAGCGATTCGTGTAAATTTCACGAGCACCGATAAATGTTCTTACTGTCGGTGACCTCGTGTGACGTCACTGTCTTGTGTAAGTAGCTGCTTGTCACAATCTTTTTTCAAGCAGTTTTTGTCTTGTGTTGACTGGGATATTTTCATTATCCCAGTGAGCGTTTTTAGTGGCTCGACTGATATTGGAGACGATGAAAAAATATGTTATTTTTATTGTTATGTCCGTGCGACAAATGTCATTACCAGGGTATTTTGTCATACTATAGTAGGCTAAATCTATTCTTGATTTGTTTTCTCACTTGAAATTCTCAACACAGATGTTTAACATTGATTTTCGAATGGAACGTAAGAGCACCAGAAGTGTAACTTGATGTGTTCATATTTTTCTGTGGAGAGACAAATAACAATCCAGTTTCATGTTTTTAAACAGATTGTAATGTTTACGCAACACAGTTTTCGCTGAACCGTGCATTTAGTCATCCACTCGTTAATTTCTGTTAAATAATGTTTTTATGGGGGGGAGGATGTCAATTTTCACATCCATTTTTTTCTGAATATTATTTGCATGATGAAATGACAGTATGAACACAACGTTCAAGATTGGTATGGTATCAGCAGCAGCCCTCATTTCAAATTATGTTGAACCAATAAATGTCAAAGATGTTTTCCCCTACTTTCTAAATGTATATACTAGCGACTGAAGGATCTGTTAAATTGGCCGTGCAACTGAGTCAGCTCCATGACGCATTCTACTCGTCCGTTACATATTTCAAGTACTGAAAGCTGTACTGAAAAACCGTTTTGGAGCCTACATCGGCTTCGATCCATTCAGGGATGTAGGCTACATGGGATAAGAGCACCCCTCCACTTGGAGACGTACCAACAACAGGGCCGGACCAAGTTCGTTTGAGGGGGGGGGGGGGGGGGGGGGGGGGGGGGGGTGTTCCAAGCCGAGAAAATGTTGCATTTGTGAGGTCATTTTTTGGTCTTTCCTCGCAATTGGGAATCAAAATTACACATTTTCAACAGTAACAAAATACTTCATATATTCATTTACCATAGTGGTTCAGTGGAATAATCCCAAAGACATATATGCCTAGTAAATAAGTCTGACAGGACTCTTTACTTTGAATATTACTATGATGATGGACTTATAACGGGGAGGGCAGGCCGTTGTCGACTTGATGTTGTTCATAATTTGAAATAGTTTTAGAAGACCAAATAAACTGAGGGAGTTGGGGGAAGAGCTTAAAAAGTCCACTTTTTTTTCTCTCTGAGAGGTACATTGGACATTGGATGGCCAGGGGGGGGGGGGGGGTTCCGGAACCCAGGACCCCCCCCCCCCCCCCCCCCCCAGATCCGGCCCTGAACAATCAACAGCGCGGGTGCTTTCTGTGCAGAGTGGGACAGGTTTTATTACTGAATCCCTTAGGGCGGGGATGTAGCTCAGTCGGTAGCGCGCTGGATTTGTATCCAGTTGGCCGCTGTCAGCGTGAGTTCGTCCCCACGTTCGGCGAGAGATTTATTTCTGAGTCAACTTTGTGTGCAGACTCTCCTCGGTGTCCGAACACCCCCCGTGTGTACACGCAAGCACAAGACCAAGTGCGCACGAAAAAGATCCTGTAATCCATGTCAGAGTTCGGTGGGAGTATAGAAACACGAAAATACCCAGCATGCTTCCTCCGAAAGCGGCGTATGGCTGCCTAAATGGCGGGGTAAAAAACGGTCATACACGTAAAAGCCGTGGGAGTTTCAGCCCATGAACGAACAAACAAACTGAATCCCTTTTGCTAATGACACCCATTACATTCTGCGACTGAACAATTTAATTCAACACACACAGACACACAGACACAGACACAGAGACACGCACACACACCGTCGCACACACACACACGCCCACACACACACACGCCCACACGCACACCCACACACACCCACACCCACACACACTGACACACACAAACACGCGGCGCACAAATGAGCGCAAGCGGCACTCATGATCACGCACGCACAAAAAAAAAACCCACCCAAAGAACAAAATTTAAAAAGAAAAGTATTATTCTGGACATGTGGTCAAATGGAAAGATGCTCTTTTCCCGTACAAACACCTGCAAGATATCGCTTTCTCGTGTTAGAAGCTAGACATGTATATGGGCCTTTTTTTTTTAAAAAAATGTTGTAATTTCTGTCCCAGAGATTTGTAAAAATGTAGAAAATCTGCTGCACATCTCTAATCACTGTCCATTTAATTATATGCTTTGATACAATCCAGTAACTGTTTTATAACACTTTTAAGCCGATACTTCATTATTTTGTTGGAGAAATCTTTTCTTCTTTGGGGTAGGGGGGGGGGGGGGGGCTGGGGAGGGGTAAAAAATGGCTGTCCCTGGGCAGACACCTCACTTTTACTGACCACAATAATGTGTTAAAAAGGCAGACTCTGGAAACTTAAATGGTAGAAAAGAAATGTTTCAGTCACAAAGATCACATGTATAGCAAACTATTGATTAAAAAAAAAGTTTACTATTTTTATTTTTTTTAAATCCGAAATTATCATGTCCCTGGTTTTCATGTCATTCCTGTTACCAAGAAGAAAACCAGCTATAAAAAATGAACACTCCCTAGTATCACTTCCGAGGCTGCTGTTGGAAGTATGTCCTTTCCTGTGTAACTTTCACAGAAGGCGAGCACTGCTCACGTCACTATTCATTCTTCCGGTGGTAAAGTCTTGGGCAGTTCTGTGAAGTAAGTAGTGTCAGTTTTCAGTCATTCCCGTTATCGGTCATAAATCAACTAAAGTTGCATGTGTAAAATATTTAAATGATTGAATAGAAAGTTATAAGTGGAAAAAAGTGTTTAGTACCAAAAACCACAGCTATGCCATTGAAAGGGAGTAATTATTAATTTTATTACGGATGGTCCGTCATTCCCGTTACCGTCATTCCTGTTACCATCAGAGCAACAGGAATGACATCTTGGTAACAGGAATGACTGACATTTGTGGCAAAAATAAATATGAACAGTCTGTAGCACACATTTTGTTCCTTACATTCAAATACGTGAGATTTGACCACACACACACACACACACACACACACACACACACACACACACACACACACACACACACACACACACACACACACACACACACACACACACACACACACACACACACACACACTCTCGAATGCACACACAAACACGCACACACACTCTCTCATACACACACATACATGCACTCATGCACGCAATTAAAAACAAGTCGCGTAAGGCGAAAATACAATATTTAGTCAAGTAGCTGCCATTTTTCAGCAAGACCGTATACTCGTAGTATCGTCAGTCCACCGCTCACGGCAAAGGCAGTGAAATTGACAAGAAGAGCGGGGTAGTAGTTGCGCTAAGAAGGATAGCACGCTTTTCTGTACCTCTCTTTGTTTTAACTTTCTGAGCGTGTTTTTAATCCAAACATATCACATCTATATGTTTTTGGAATCAGGAACCGACAAGGAATAAGATGAAAGTGTTTTTAAATTGATTTGGACAATTTAATTTTGATAATAATTTTTATATATTTAATTTTCAGAGCTTGTTTTTAATCCGAATATAACATATTTATATGTTTTTGGAATCAGCAAATGATGGAGAATAAGATAAACGTAAATTTGGATCGTTTTATAAATTTTTATTTTTTTTTACAATTTTCAGATTTTTAATGACCAAACTCATTAATTAATTTTTAAGCCACCAAGCTGAAATGCAATACCGAACCCCGGGCTTCGTCGAAGATTACTTGACCAAAATTTCAACCAATTTGGTTGAAAAATGAGGGCGTGACAGTGCCGCCTCAACTTTCACGAAAAGCCGGATATGACGTCATCAAAGACATTTATCAAAAAAATGAAAAAAACGTATGGGGATATCAATTCCTGGAACTCTCATGTCAAATTTCATAAAGTTCGGTCCAGTAGTTTAGTCTGAATCGCTCTACACGCACGCACACACACACACACACACACACACACATACACACACACATACACCACGACCCTCGTTTCGATTCCCCCTCAATGTTAAAATATTTAGTCAAAACTTGACTAAATATAAAAACCAGAAAGACTAATGGGGAAAAGAGAAAGAGAGAGAGATTGAGAGAGAGATTGAGAGAGAGATTGAGAGAGAGAGAGAGATTGAGAGAGATTGAGACACATTTTATTTCTTAAATGCTCTGTGGCAAAGAAGTCATCCGTCACAGGGGCTTTTAATTTTTTTTTATTGTATTAATGTTATTATTTGCTAACAGCCACAAGTGTATTGGCGTTCTTAGAAATTAACTTTGTATGTAGCCTTATCATTTCAGAAATGTTGTTCTGTACAAAGAAAAATGACATTATGAAGCAGTTGAGAAGTTATACATTTATTTTTCATTTGCTTAATATGATCCTTGAACATATTATTTTGCCACAACTCTGATGAACAGAAAGTCTCAACTGAGTCAATGCCATAACATTTAAAAATGTCATTCCTGTTACTGTATGTCATTCCTGTTACTACTAATTGATTAATTCATCTATCTATATATATATATATATACGACTAGTGTCTGTCTGTCTGTCTGTCTGTCTGTCTGTTCGCGATGCACGGCCAAAGTTCTCGGTGGATCTTTTTCAAATTTGGACACCGTATTCAGCTACACCCCGGACACAACCTCATCGATGAGATATTTCAACACGTGCTCTCAGCGCGCAGCGCTGTGCGCGCTGAACCGATTTTGTTTGTTTGTTTGTTGTTGTCGGGATCCACTACCAGTAACTCTTCCTTATCTTCTCCAGTGTTTTCAGCCGCGATTATTTCCCTTCCTCCGTGTGGCGTCAATCCATATTGGTAGCTATGCTAGAGTTCTTTTCATTGACTATAGCTCTGCCTTTAACACCATTGTTCCACATAAACTGTTCTCCAAGCTCACTGGCATGTGCGTCGAGGAATCCCTTTGTAAGTGGGTTCTAGATTTTTTGTTGGATAGGCCTCAGGTTGGAAGAGTAGGCAGCAGTACTTCTAGCTCAATCACCTTGAACATTGGTGCCCCACAGGGGTGTGTTCTCTCCCCACTGTTGTTCTCCCTCTTCACCAACGACAACGTGAGCCATGACCCCTCAGTAGTCATCCTGAAGTTCTCCGATGACACTACTCTGGAAGGCCTGATCAGTGTCGGTGATGAGTCGGGGTACCGAGCGGAGGTTGCGAGAGTGTCGGGCTGGTGTGTGGCTAATGACCTTGACCTTAACGTCACCAAAACCAAGGAGATGGTCTTTGACCGTAGGAAGAAAAAGACTCCCCTCTTACCACTCACCATCAGCGGTGAGAACGTAGAGCAGGTTGATTCCTTCAAATTTCTAGGGGTGACCATCTCCAATGACCTTAGCTGGGCTGTTCATACTGACCTTTCAGTAAAGAAGGCCCATCAGCGTCTCTACTTCCTGAGACAGCTGAGGAAGTTCAAAGTGTCCTCCTCCATCATGTCCCAGTTCTACAGGGCTGCTGTAGAGAGTCTCCTTACCTTTTCTATCACGGTTTGGTACAGCAGCTCCTGCCAGTTTGAGAAAGAAAAACTGGAGAAGGTCGTTAGGGCTGCCAGCAGGATCATTGGCAGAGACCTCCCCTCTATAGACTCCCTTCACATCCTGCGCATGACGAGGAAATGTAGGTCCATCATGCAGGATCCCACACACCCGGCTGGTCATCTCTTCCAGCCTCTGCTCTCGGGGCGCAGGCTCAGAACCCTCAGATGCCGTACGGCAAGACTCAGAAACAGTTTCTACCCCCAGGCTGTCCTGGCTTTTAATAACCGGTAAATGAACTCTACAGATTGTGACACGTTTTAGGATGTTCTAGGAGTATGCTTTTAGTAGCTGACATTACATACTGTGATCTATAGAGTGGGTTTTAGTATGGTGACACCACTGTGACGCGATGAAGCCAGACTATGTTTTAGCAGCTGGTTATATTACCGGAATACACATCTAGTATGTTTTAGCAGTTTTAGTCGTTCTTTAACCACTGTGATGTGTTGGAAGAGTTTATTTTTATGTGCTGTTTTAGAGGTACATTTTATCAGTATGGAACATGTTCAGTTCTTACAGTAGTTGATAGTGGGGGGGGGGGGGGGGGGGATCCTATCTTATTCTGCGTACTTTTATTGTGGGACGGCGGGGGGAGGGGAGGGGGGGGATGTATGTTACCAGTGCGGGAACAGGGGTTGGAGAGGGGGGGGAGTGGTGGGGGGGGGGGGGGGGGTCCTAGGGGTTCCGATAGCTCTTAGAGTTTCATAGTTCTCACCATGTCTGTATAGTGTATGTATTAGTTACTGTGATACCAAATTGACTTACCCATGTATGTAGGACTAGAGGAATACCCGGCTTCGCCGGGGTGAATCGCGAGACAGAGACAGACAGCGTGGCGGTTCATCACAATCACCTCTGCAAGCGAAGTCCTGTCAAACGGGATTGAGAATTTTAGAGCTTATTTCTTAGCCCTATATTATCTGTTGTGGCTTCTCAAATGCCAGAACATACAGACAGACAAAAGCCGCTAGACCCCATCACAAACAGAACTCTACAATCAACAGGTTTTTTCCCCCACACACACACACACAAACACACACACAGAGAAGCCGTATATATATATGCATATCTGTATCTATAAATATATAGAGATAGGTGAGAGTGTATTTTTCGCGTGGCTATAAATTGATTCGACCTTTTCACTTTGACAGTAAGAACAACTTACGGGTGCAAGGGAAGCGTTCTGGACAGCGCAGTGACATTCTAAAAATAGTCACTCTCAGAAACGGGAATTTGGGGTGAGACAGACAGCGTGGCGGTTCACCACAATCACCTTTGAAAGGCGAAGTCCTGTCAAACGGGATTGAGAATTTTAGAGCTTATTTCTTAGCCCTATATTATCTACTGTGGCTTCTCACATGCCAGAACATACATACAGACAAAAGCCGCTAGACCCCATCACAAACAGAACTCTATAATACATAGGTTTTTGCCTACACAAACACACACACACACAGAGAAGTCGTATATATATATGCATATCTGTATCTATAAATATATAGAGATAGGTGAGAGTGTATTTTTCGCGTGGCTATAAATTGATTCGACCTTTTCACTTTGACAGTAAGAACAACTTACGGGTGCAAGGGAAGCGTTCTGGACAGCGCAGTGACATTCTAAAAATAAATAGTAACTTACAACTGAACGGGAAAGCCACACGAAGGAAGGGAGATAAACGCCAAACACTGGAGAAGATAAGGAAGAGTTACTTATAATGGTGAAATGAACACAAAAACGAACATGAGTTTAGCGCTGCGCGCTGAGAGCACGTGTTGAAATATCTCATCGATGATATTGTGTCCGGGGTGTAGCTGAATACGGTGTCCAAATTTGAAAAAGAACCACCGAGAACTTTGGCGTTGTGATGTGGTGTAGCGGCTATGGTGTGTCGGTATGGGGGCCCGGGTAAGCTGAGGTGGAACCAAAATAGCTGAGGTGGAACCAAAATCGGTTCCGCGCTGCGCGCTGAGAGCACGTGTTGAAATATCTCATCGACCAGGTTGTGTCCAGGGTGTACCTGAATATGATCACCAAATTTGAAACAGATCCATCGAGAACCTTGGCCGCGCATCGCGCACAGACAGACAGACACACAGACAGACACTAGTCGTATATATATATAGATGCTATGCGCCAGTGATGTATGAATGCTATTTATTTTTGCTTTTATCACACAGCAAGCTGCTTTCCTCGTGTATTTTTTATGTTCATTCATGTATTGTACACTTGGCAATAAATGATCTATCTATCTATCTATTCCCGTTACTACGTTACTAATTTTAGAAGGTCACTGCACGTTACTATTTTTAGAAGGTCTCCAGTGTTTTGCGCGTTTATCTCCTTTCCTTCGTGCGCCGGCGAAGCCGGCGTACACCCGGCAAAGCCGGGTCCCAGGCGCAGCCTGGTATTCGGCTCTACTTCTTCCCGGCGAAGCCGGTACCCGGCGAAGCGGGTAATCATCTAGTATATATATATATATACGACTAGTGTCTGTGTGTCTGTTCGCGATGCACGGCCAAAGTTCTCGGTCGATCTTTTTCAAATTTGGAGACCGTATTCAGCTACACCCCGGACACAACATCATCGATGAGATATTGCAACACGTGCTCTCAGCCCGCAGCGCTGAACCGATTTTGGTTTTTCTGTAGATCCACTATATCCATTCCCAGTAACTCTTCCTTATCTTCTCCAGTGTTTTGTTTTGCGCGTTTATCTCCCTTCCTTCGTGTGGCGTCAATCCATATTCCCGTTACTACGTTACTATTTTTAGAAGGTCACTGCACGTTACTATTTTTAGATCTCCCTTCCTTCGTGTGGCGTCAATCCATATTCCCGTTACTACGTTACTATTTTAAGAAGGTCACTGCACGTTACTATTTTTAGATCTCCCTTCCTTCGTGCGCCGGCGAAGCCGGCGTACACCCGGCAAAGCCGGGTCACAGGCGCAGCCTGGTATTCGGCTCTACTTCTTCCCGGCGAAGCCGGTACCCGGCGAAGCGGGTAATCATCTAGTTATAAATAAATGAATGATCAGTTAATGCAGACAACAGAATATTGTCTTTGTCTTAGTGACTTTTCAGTCACAGAGGGGTCTGTTTGGAATGCAACGACATATACTTCATTTTATTAAGTTTGGCGACCATCCAAATGCCAAGTGTTTGAGAATTATGAGCTCTTTATGTGGATGAAAAATTATTTTGTGAACCTTTTCAATCAAAATCTTCCTTAGAATGTTGAAATAACTTTGGAGAAGACAATGATAGTCAAAAAAGACCCGACTATTACTTTTCATTGTTGAAAAAAAAAGAAGTGAAACTTGGTAACAGGAATGACATTTTTCCCCAATTAAATTAATAAAAATTAATTAATCTCCATTAAGTTGGCATGTAAAAAGGGCACACATGAAGAATACGGTCCAAGAATGATTTACAAACAAGATGTGCATAATAAAAGTTTTAGTTATTACATTTTGTTTTTGGATTTTCTTTGGTCTGAAAGTACTACATTTTTTGAAAAAGGCCCATATGTGTTGCGATCGATGTACGCAACTGCTGAAACGAGTTGGATCTATAGGAAGCCATATTTAAAGGCACAGTCCTTCCCGAGCAAAAGATTCGACTCGCCATCTCAGATCTGGCCAGGTTTTTCCTAGTGGTAAGGCGTCCGCCCCGTGATCGGGAGGTCGTGGGTTCGAACCCCGGCCGGGTCATACCTGAGACTTTAAAATTGGCAATCTAGTGGCTGCTCCGCCTGGCGTCTGGCATTATGGGGTTAGTGCTAGGACTGGTTGGTCCGGTGTCAGAATAATGTGACTGGGTGAGACATGAAGCCTGTGCTGCGACTTCTGTCTTGTGTGTGGCGCACGTTATATGTCAAAGCAGCACCGCCCTGGGGCGGGGATATAGCTCAGTTGGTAGCGCGCTGGATTTGTATTCAGTTGGCCGCTGTCAGCGTGAGTTCGATCCCAGGTTCGGCGGAAATTTATTTCACAGAGTCAACTTTGTGTGCAGACTCTCTTCGGTGTCCGAACCTCCCCCCGTGTACACTACATTGGGTGTGCACGTTAAAGATCCCACGATTGACAAAAGGGTCTTTCCTGGCAAAATTGCTTAGGCACAGTTAATAATTGTCTACCTATACCCGTGTGACTTGGAATAATAGGCCGTGAAAGGTAAATATGCGCCGAAATGGCTGCAATCTACTGGCCGTATAAAATTTCATCTCACACGGCATCACTGCAGAGCGCCTAGAACTGTACCCACGGAATATGCGCGATATAAGACTCATTGATTGATTGATTGATTGATATGGCCCTTCGTGGTCGGCTGGGCGTTAAGCAAACAAACCAACCTGGGACCAGACCATCCATCCTTGATGCTTTCTGTGTAGACCGTGATTTTGTTTTGATGAATTAGTCTATTGAAAGCTACTAGTGCCGACTTCCGACACTGATTAATTAAATAAGATACAACTCAACCCTGCACAGGAAGCAGTGATTTCTGGTATGTGTCCAAGTGGAGGGATGTTCTTTACCCCCTGTGGGAAAAAAAGCCTGGCAATATATATATATGTGTGAGCAGAACTCTTTTCACGGGAAAGAGAGAGAGAGCCTTTAACTTTATCTTTTAAAATAAAGTTCACTTCGGCTTTATTTTTCCATACTCTTTTTATATTTAGTCAAGTTTTGTTTTCTTCTGAGGAGGAGGTAAAAAATACGGTGAGCTGATGGGGAGTGGACAGTTGGGGGGGGGGGGGGGGGGGGGTTCACAAGAAAGCTGAAGACAGAGCCGGGGTTCAGGACGGGATGACGGGAAGGGATCGAAAGTCCAACGCCTCCGCTGATCATCAACGTGTTTGCTTTTAGCGTTAGAGGGGTCAGTGGGGCTTTTCACAGGGGCTTCATTCACCACGATGGCCGGAGAAAACTTGTCAACAGCCAAGCCGTATTCAGCAGGAACGGAGCGTACGTGCATTGACGTAAATTGGGCGCAACACGAGATGCTGTCGTTCTTTTCTGCTACTCCGGCTTTCTTTATTCAGTCTCAGGTGTTGAAAGTTGCACGTGCCGTTCACGAACGAAGTTACACAATTCACGTAACTGTACGCAACGCGGAGCGCTGTCGTCCTTCTTTGCCTCTAAGTTCTGTATCTGTCTGTCTTAGTCTGTCTGTCTGTTTCAGTCTCCCCCCCCCCCCCCCCCCCGTCTCTCTTTCTCACCTATCGGCCACCCACTTGACATGTTTTGACAGACAGAAATCTGTATTCTGTTCATGTAATTGGACTGAACACGAGATGCAATCGTTGTTCTTGTTCGTTCATTCTTTTCCTTCCACTTTTTTTCTAGGGGGGAGGGGGAAGATTGACGTGAGTTCACGTAACTGGACGCAACGCAAGGTACTGTCGTTCTCCCTTTTCACCCTTTGTACTATAGGGGGTCCTTAACGTCCTCACAGGAAATTGTCCTTTTAGGGACATGAGTTGATGATATTTTCACCCTTTCTGTCCTCCTTTTGCTATTTAAGGGTGGACTCGGACATCTGCACGTGCGTTGCTGTAACTGGACGCGTCAACGCGAGATGTTTTCGTTGTCCACTGTCACACTTTCTTCTCCGCTTCAGAGAGAAAGAGAGAGAGAGAGAGAGAGAGAGAGAGAGAGAGAGAGAGAGAGAGAGAGAGAGAGAGAGAGAGAGAGAGAGAGAGAGAGAGAGAGAGAGAGAGAGAGAGAGAGACTGCAGACAGACACAAACAGAGACATATTTTTTTGTAGTTCGTTGATTTATTTTTTATGAATTAATTTGTAAAAAAGCCATTAGTGTCCTTTAAAAATTAATTCATCAAAACATTCCCACTCTGGACAGAAAGCACCAGGGATGTTGATTTTCGGCATGTGTTCAAGTGGAGGGGGGTGGGGGGAGGGAGGGGTCTTATCACAGAGATATTCTTTATCTCTGTGGGTCTTATCCATGTAAAAGCCTGGTCAGAGAGAAAAAGAAAGAGAGACCGAATGAGAGACAGAGCCAGCCAGCCAGCCAGCCAGCCAAACACAAACATAAGAGGGAAAAAAAGGTTGGTAGGTTGTTGCTTTATTTTCTTCTCATCACATATTTAATACAATCCATCAATCTCATCATTTCTCCTTTATGTCCACTGCTTGGAAGGAAACCCCACACAAACTTTGAAGTAGTGTACATGTATACTACAAGTCAAAATCACAGCCTATCAAGTAAACATGCAAAATGGGTTTGGGGGAACTTTCTATACACCATCAATTATGTACACAGAAAGAAACAAACATATAACATCAATTGAAGTCTTTCACATTCACCGAGATGCAAAGTTTGAGAGCTTTTTCTATGTTTTCTTGCTCTCTTTTCTGTTTTTGTTTGTTAAAACTTTTGTTTGGTGTTTAAAGTTTTCCCAAAGAACTTAAGCTGGGTAATATACATACAAGTTTCACATGAGTCTGAACAGCTTATCGGTATTCAGTGATCAGATTGTAATTTTCATGTCATGTACATGAAATACACCGTCTGCTTGTAAAATACACATACACTTAGAACAAATATAAATTCTCCTGGGGTACATTGTACATCATCAATGTATTTGTAACAGGTACAATGCACTGCAACCTTTCAAATCTGCACTAATTATTTAGGCATTTGAAACCCCTCCCACTTTTCAAAGAATCACCATACGATGTTAAAATGTACACTTTATTTGGTGTTTAACGTCGTTTTCAACCACGAAGGTTATATCGCGACGGGGAAAGGGGGGGAGATGGGATAGAGCCACTTGTTAATTGCTTCTTGTTCACAAAAGCACTAATCAAAAAATTGCTCCAGGGGCTTGCAACGTAGTACAATATATGACCTTACTGGGAGAATGCAAGTTTCCAGTACAAAGGACTTAACATTTCTTACATACTGCTTGACTAAAATCTTTACAAACATTGACTATATTCTATACAAGAAACACTTAACAAGGGTAAAAGGAGAAACAGAATCCGTTAGTCGCCTCTTACGACATGCTGGGGAGCATCGGGTAAATTCTCTCCCCTAACCCGCGGGGGGTCGATGTTAAAATGTACACTGTATTCAGTAATATATCCTATATATTTCTTGTAAAATATCCGTTAAGCACTCTCTCCTTAAAGATAATGTCCTTCCTGTCTAAATGATCTTGCAAGCCTCCACGGATCTGTCCAGGTATTACACAAGAAGCCAGCATTCCTCCACTTGCACATGTACAGTGAAACCCACTTAAAATAACTTCTTAAACAGGAGGGGGTCTTACAAATTGAAATAAATTTACAGAGGTTATGAATGTTCAGGAAATCAAGGTATTAAAATGGGTGAAATTTTAAATGGGGGAGAGGGTGTGTGAGAGTGTGTGTTTCTGTCTGAACCAGTAACCTCTGCATCTTTTGTGTGTGTGTGTGTATGTGTTTTAAAAGGATGGGATGGTGGGGGTGGGGGGTCGTCTGCTGTTCCAAACTTCTGCAGCCTGGTTGTTTTTTGTGCTGGGTGGTAATTTTTTAATGAATTAATTTTGTAGCTGACACCTACGATGTCAATTTGAAAAATCATCTTGCCAAAGAACTCCCTCTGGACAGGAAGTAGCCAGACTGTTGAGTTTCAGTATAAGTCCAAGTGGAAGAACGCTCTTATCCAATGTCAAGCACAGACAGATCTGTGATGGTTTACATGTTGGTTTACATGATGGTTTACATGGGAAGGACAGTACGTACTTTTAACATGGATTACTACCAAGGAATGAAGGTTTTCTGCATGCCTTGTCTCTACTTAAAGTTGACATATTCACCTAAATCACCTGGGTTCTTTTTTTTCATATTTTTGCAGTTCCAAAACAGAACAATGATTGTACTAATAAAGCAACAACAGACTACATAAAGAAATTTACAGATTTATGATAAACTAAAAACCTTGCACTAATATTAAACATAAAATTGCACAGTCCTGAGATGTACAAATTACAAACTGAAATAAACATTCAATAAAATGCTCAAAATCATGGATGACACATAAAACAATTCAAACCCAAATGTGTATGCAGTACAAACATGTCAAAGAGCAAAGCGGAGTTGCAATTCTTCTGATGTTTGATTACATATGTACAACATTTCAACATCCTTTTTAAGACACAATTTTCTCAGATTTATAAGGTCTTAAAAGGGGGATACCACTGCACCAAAGGCACACCACACTAGTTTGGTGTGGGGTAAATGTAACAAGGCTTAGGAGACCCCTACCCCCATACCCAACCTTTGTCATGTGCCTGTGGAACATACCACCTCCTCTTCCTTCTCCAGTCTGCCTCATGAATAAACTTACGCATATCTGCAGAAAAAAAGAACCCTATCATGAATTTAATCAGAGTTAATTAAATGTATTTGTTGGAGTCCTAGCATAAAATGTTCCCCACAGGATAGGAATAACTGTTCAATGGCCTTGTTTAAAAAAATTTCTCTTATAAAAAAACATGTTTCTTATAAATAGCTTGAATTTAGTACATCTATTTTCCTGTCGATGAACTTTCTGGGTGTCACAACTTCTTAAATTGATGAACATAAATTATGTGTACAATGGGAATATTTTTTTATTTTTATTTTTTATCAATGTTGTACATTTATGCATCCGGTGGCTTTTTAAGCAATTGATTCATCAAAAACTTCCGACGGTATACAGAGGCTGTTCATTTATGATACGTGACCAAGTGGAGGGATGGTCTTACCCTACGTCAAAGTCAGACCAGGTCTCAGATGGTCACGAAAAAGTGTGCCTTTAAGTCATCTTTAATAATTCAAAATAGCCCTAAGTTACTTGATATTCCTTGGAGCTTGCTGTCTGGAAAACTTGAGAGCGTCAATCCAAAGTTTCAGTTTCAAAGGGACAATTAACCTTTTGCCATTTCAGATCTGGGCAACCTTTTTACATGGGATGAGAACGTTGGCCCTCCTCTTGGATATATACCAGAAATCAACTGACCGCCTCCTGTGCAGACTGAGACATGTTTGATGAATCAATTTCACAAAAAGCCACTTTCTTTATTTGGTGTTTAACGTCGTTTTCAACCACGAAGGTTATATCGCGACGGGGAAAGGGGGGGAGATGGGATAGAGCCACTTGTTAATTGTTTCTTGTTCACAAAAGCACTAATCAAAAAATTGCTCCAGGGGCTTGCAACGTAGTACAATATATGACCTTTCTGGGAGAATGCAAGTTTCCAGTACAAAGGACTTCACATTTCTTACATACTGCTTGACTAAAATCTTTACAAACATTGACTATATTCTATACAAGAAACACTTAACAAGGGTAAAAGGAGAAACAGAATCCGTTAGTCGCCTCTTACGACATGCTGGGGAGCATCGGGTAAATTCTTTCCCCTAACCCGCGGGGGGACCAGGGAGGGGTAAATTCTTCCCCCTAACCCGTGGGGGGTACAGGAAGGACTGTGCCTTCTAACATGAAGTAAAGAAAGAATAATTGTACCATCATAGTTCATCCACTGAGCTAAAAATACTGAGCTTGTAGAAATAATGATGATCATACCAAGTTCATAGTTAATATATTTCACAACAAGTCCAGCAATAAGTAAATGAGACCAATACAAAATTTGCAACTAGAGTATATTTTATGCTTCAACATTTTTTTTTTTTAATGTTTAAGAACAAAATCATGTTCAGTTACTTTGTGCATATATATTGTCCAAATGATTTTAAAATTGACCATTGCTTTCTCATCTTTCTGTGTGAATTATGTTGAATTGTCTACACACACAAATGTGAAAATGGGACATGTGCAGGCAGTGATGGGTCCTCACATATGACTGCACACACACACACACACACTCCACCCCCCCCCCTTACACACAACTTCCATGAAAGATGGAATGACAAGTTCTTATGGCACGGGAAATTACTAATGTACATTATTATCTCATATATACATGTATATGTAACATCTTGTGTGTGGTAAGGTGTGCTACAAGGCAGGACATCCTTTCATCATGTATATAATATGTAACATCTTGTGTGTGGTAAGGTGTGCCACAAGGCAGGACATCCTTTCATCATGTATATAATATGTAACATCTTGTGTGTGGTAAGGTGTGCCACAAGGCAGGACATCCTTTCATCATGAGGAGTATCAAAAAGAAAAGAAAACAAGTCGCGTGAAGTGATATAAAAACATTTAGTCAAGCTGTCAGCATCAAAGTAACAGATTAACACCAACAAAAAATCATCGCCGAGACTAACCACACCAACAAACCGAGACGGGTCACGCTCACACACATACACCACGACCCTCATCTCGATTCCCCGTCTATGTTAAAACATTTAGTCAAAACTTGACTAAATGTAAAAAAGAAGCGTTGAATCATATAAGATCTAAAGAACAAGAGGGCGGCCGGTGCTCTAAATAAAGATGACATGTGTAACAAGCGAAAGTGAGAGTTATGCCAATCTCCTGGCATCTGAGAGAATATCAAGCATTGAAATGTACATTAGCCACTTTTGACACACACACACCCAAAAACAAAGACACAGGGGAAAAAATATACAAAAAAGCAGCTTTACAGGATTATCCCAAAGCTTAATCAGTTGCTTTTAATGGAAAGGATCCTCTTAATGACCGTTTTGACTTTTGGGATTATAACACTAATATAAAATCTGAAATGTACACAATTTTTTTTGTTTTTTGTTTGTTTGCTTAACGCCCAGCCGACCACGAAGGGCCATATCAGGGCGGTGCTGCTTTGACATATAACGTGCGCCACACACAAGACCAAAGTCGCAGCACAGGCTTCATGTCTCACCCAGTCACATTATTCTGACACCGGACCAACCAGTCCTAGCACTAACCCCATAATGCCAGACGCCAGGCGGAGCAGCCACTAGATTGCCAATTTTAAAGTCTTAGGTGTGACCCGGCCGGGCTTCGAACCCACGACCTCCCGATCACGGGGCGGACGCCTTACCACTAGGCCAACCGTGCCGGTAAATGTACACAATGAAACAAGCGAAGCAAAGCAGCATTTTTAGTACACACACATAGTCTGCCTCTGTCCAGTTCACTGGCCACTGTATCTTTTATAGTCTGCTGAAATTGTAGATAACTCAAACACCTCCACAGCCATAAGGATTGAACATACAAAAAGAAAAAATATATGTACGCCTCAACCCCAAGTCCCCCCAAAAATGTAGCAACAACATCAACCATTTCTCTTTTCTTTTCTTTCTTTTCTACCTTGTTTAGTTCTATTTTGTCTTGCGTTGTTCTCCAGCAGCTGCTACCCAGACAGATTAGATCACGCAAGACACATGTTCTGAAATAACTTTTACGGAAGAAATTAGGTGTTGAATGCTAACATCTAAAGAGCCTACACAGCACTCTGTCCAAGCGTCTTTTAGTGGAATCAGTGGAAAAAATATGTTCAACAATTTTTAAGTCTATGCTCACCGTCCTTCCCATGTACACGATCAGTTCACCACCACAGATCTTTCCAGGGCCTGTATGCAGGATTCAAGTTTAGAGCCTTTAGTCCAGGATAGACTGTACCCTCAATGCAGTTTAACCTTGACTTAAGTCTCTAAACTTGACTCCTGCATACCGGCCCAGGTTTCCAAATCGACAGGTACAGTGGAACCCCCTTTTTAAGACCCCCCAGTTTAAGACTCCCCCCTTTTTAAGACCTGATTTTCTTCAGATTTGTAGAAGTCTTAATAGAGGGGTTCCACTGTACTGGCAAACATCAACAGCCTGGCTGTGTCCTGCAGAGAGTGTTTAAAAATTTTTTTTTTTACTGAATTAATTTAGAAAATAGACATAGGTGTCACATGTAAAATTGATTCGACCAAAAAACAACCAGTGTAGCACCAGAAAGCAGCCAGGCAGTTGGTTTTTGTTATGTGTTCAAGTTGAAGGATGCTCTTATTCTGTGAAAAAGCCTGCACAGATCTGTGGGAATAATATGATCGTTCACACAAGAGATATATATATATCTTCAAAACAAATATTCTGACCCGTTTATCCCAAACACTTGACAAGAGTAATAGTCGAGTCAAAAATTAGTTATCTGATGACCAAAATAGTAACCCAGTGGTTACAAATGCGAATATTAGCGACACAAACCTAATTTGAAGCACATTTGAAAATTGTAGTCTTGACTCAAATGGAGTATTCCCCCCCCCCCACAAAAAAATCGTAATAAATTACTCCAAAATAGTAAGGGTAAACAGGTCTGAATATTCCAAAAACCACATAATGACATATCTTGCCAGGCACACAAATTCAGACCAACATGCCCTCCCCCATTTAAAGAAAAAAAAATGGACAAAAGAACAAGAAAGAAAGAAATTATAAAAGAAAGAATGAAAACAACCAGCCAGTGCAATAGATGTGTTTCAAACACAGCTGTTTCCCATCAGCAACACCATGATTAAATATAAAACATGTATAGTTAACTATAAGCCTCAATCTACTCAATAACAATAAACAGAAATAATCTTACAATGTACGCAAACGTTTGCAGGACTGTAAAATTATGAGAAGTACACATCAACATAAACATCTGCAAACCTACTTGGAAATAAGATTCGATGATTTTGATTGTTAAAAGTATTGGCACAAAATGCTTTCTTTATTTAGTGTTTAACGTCGTTTTCAACCACGAAGGTTATATCGCGACGGCACAAAATGCTGATGCTCGACCAATGCACAACACATGATCAAGAAATTTGATCAAAAGAGAGACCCATTAAAATCTCAAAGCTTGCTTTAAACAATACATTATGACTCCTCCCTCCCCCCCCCCCCCCCCCCGCATGTTTTAAGACCCCCCCCCCCCTTTTAAGACCCTACTTTCTCATATTTTCTCATGAGCTCTGTATGTTTTTCTCCATTTTAAGATTTTAAGATACCCTCTTTTTTTAGGACCTGATTTTTTTCTGAGATTCGTGGAAGTCTTAAAGGGGGGGGGGGGGGGGGGTGGGGAGAGAGGTTGCACCAGTGAACACATGCAACGAAGAGAGATACATCTGTTTGAGCAAAAGCAACAAAAACATAGGAACCTTAAACAACAAATGGCAAATAAGACAGAAAACTCAACCCAACAAACTAAACAGTGATGCGAGGTCATAATTTTTTTCTCTTCTACACAATTTATCACAAAGTAGCTTTCTGCTGTAGAAAATGTGTACACATGTCACATGCAAGCACACACAAAATCTGTACACAAAACTAATGTGAAGCTTACAAAATGTTCTGCTTTTTGTGTGAAAAACCACTGTATTAACGGGTATTAACCCCTCCCCAATGAAGTACATGTATACATAACAAAAAAGACACAACTAAACATGACATAAGCTGTTTCGACATGCACATGTGTGTGTGTGTGTGTGTGTGTGTGTGTGTATGTGTGTGTGTTTGTGTGTGTGTGTGTGTGTGTGTGTGTGTGTGTGTGTGTGTGTGTGTGTGTGTGTGTGTGTGCAGGCTTGCGTGCATGTGTGTGTGTGTGCATGCTTGGTCATACAAACTAGCCATTCTGAGCAGCCAGCAACACTAAATGAAAAAATTCATAATAGTAAATACAGTTCTCCATGTCAGCATCATAATAATACAATAAGAAATAATCAGAATGCTGGTTCCTCCCGCTTCAAAACCTAATTAACCACAAAGATCTGAACATGTCAATCACTTACACAAAGAAAGTAGTAGAGCAAGCACAGGCAATGTACATGCACACATGCATCCCCCTGTACACACACTCTCTCTCTTTTACACACACACAGCCTTCGCCCTCTCATTTAAAATAGAATAATGCTCACATTACATTCTTAACAAAGTTGATCGTTTCTACCAAATATGACTGTCAGTTCTGCAAACCAGACATAAAGCTGACCCGCAACTACACTGAATATGAAGCAGAGTCACAAGTAAGGAGCGTAACAGCAACAGTAGAGCCTCCTTTTAAGACCCTCCCATTGAAGAAAGAGAAGTAACACTGTACATTTAAAAGCTACAAGAACATAGGACGACAATGCTGCATGTGAACAAGCTTATCACACCATCTGATGTAGATGAAGATTATGACTCCAGCAAATGGATCCTCGGCAACACCTGATGTACGTCCACATTCTCACAATGCAATTGCTCAGCGAAAATGTGGGAAAATCAATTCACAGTCTCAAAGTAGCTGAGACTAACATGTGTTCAGCACCGCACGGATACAGAGTCAAGAATTCTTAGGGTTTTTTCACACACAAAAATAAAAAGTCATAAAAAAAAAGAATTACGGAAATTTGTTTCACAAAAACTGATAAATTTTTTTTTTAAAGTAATAATAAAAACATAATGACAAAGAAAAAAAATAATAAATAGAAGAAAATAAATTACATCTGTCTCCTACTGTATGAGCAGACGTATCTAGAAAATACACATATTTCTGTTTCCATAAGGTCTACTCAGCTGCATCTGTTTCTACAGACATTGAGAGCCTCACCGTACTACACATTAAAAAACAAATCCAGGAAAATCTCACTATCGCTGTGAAGCATCCATTCTGTGCAGCGGTCAACATTACGATTCCAATGAGTGGATGCTAGCTGACCAGGGTTAATCTCAGCTTGAATGAAGGTTGAAGTGGACCAATGTCCTGTCCACTACTGTCAAGCCATTTCTCCATTCTTTTCTTCCTCTGTCAGTGACCCAAAGCTGAAAAGGTACAACACTATTTGGTATTCACATCTCTTAGCATACACATATACATACGCCTGCATGCATGCATGCACACACACACAGACAGATGGACAACCACACACATGCACACAGAAACACACACTCATACACACAGACTCAAACCCACACACCCCTACAGACACACACACTCATACACAGACATACACACACACACTCATACACACACACTCATACATACGGGCATACACACAAAGACTCAAACCCACACAACCCTACAGACACACACACTCATACACACAGAGACTCAAACCCACACACCCTTACAGACACAGACATACAAACAGAGACTCAAACCCACACACCCCCTACAGACACAGACATACACACAGAGACTCAAACCCACACACCCTTACAGACACAGACATACAAACAGAGACTCAAACCCACACACCCTTACAGACACAGACATACAAACAGAGACTCAAAACCACACACCCCTACAGACACAGACATACAGAGACTCAAACCCACACACCCCTACAGACACAGACATACACACAGAGACTCAAACCCACACACCCCTACAGACACAGACATACACACAGAGACTCAAACCCACACACCCCTACAGACACAGACATACACACAGAGGCTCAAACCCACACACCCTTACAGACACAGACATACAAACAGAGACTCAAACCCACACACCCCTACAGACACAGACAGACAGACACACACATACACACTGACATACAGCAACTCTCGCAGAGACAAACAGATACTCTTTACCACGACCATAGTAGTGCAAATATCAAAATATAATACAGTGGTACCTGCGATGTGGGGCCCCTCTGATGAGCGGACACCTCCCTTAAAAGGACACGTTCTGTTGTCCATTTGTCTATTATCTCTACCAAAATATACCTGTCATGACAGGCCACCTGCAATGTCGGGACACTTTCACGGGTACCACTGTACAGCCAGTGACAGTTTTTACTGACGACAGAAAACTAACATGACAGACTTACTTTCTGATTAGCGCAGTATTCTCGTTCACCAATTGTTCCAGTTCCTCAAGAGACTGGCGTGAGGTGGAAATCCTAAATAAAAATAAAATAACAAAAAACTGTTGAGAAAGAAAAAACAACCTGCAAGGACATATAGACAGTATTACATATGAACAATTCTGTCTATGATTTAAAATTCTATATTCTGCATCATCTGTCGACTCCAACAAGCTCATATTAGAAAATGGGATGTTCTTTCATCTGATAAATGTATCTTATCTACAGATGAACTTGCTGATATAATTTATGAAAAAGTGTATACAATGTAGTACATGTAATATGACATGTAAATGTGTTTCCTACAAACTGATCTGAAAAGCACTACATGATTCTATTTGAAAGTAGAACAATACTACCACAGAAACATATTTACTTAGTTTTACCTCATAAATCAAATCAAATCAAATCAAATTCACTCTATCATCTCAGATTGAGAAATAACACAACTTTTAAAGTATTTTTGTTATTACAAAAACATACCAATGAAAAAAAAAATATGTTTAAGAAAAGAAGGAGGGATTATTGTATTTAATTTATGCAGGATTTTCTCTTTTTTTAATGTCCAACTTACCCGTCCAACAAACTGTCGAGCCTGTCCTGTCGGGAGGTCGGCCCAGAAAACTGACCGCTACCACTTCCCCCACTTCCAGGACCCCGCATTACATCTGCAGAGCCGTTGACCAATCTGACGTGGGGTGCGTTTCCGTTGACCATACCTGCAGGCATCTGACTGGCTACTGGAGGTTGTGATGCGGCTACGTCCTTCCTCAAGTGAACGACGCAGTCGTTGATCAGTTTGCTGGATGCGACTTCCGCCTTTAAAAGGTACAGAAGAATGAGATACAAGGTCAAAGGGATTTTACCAACCAAAGCCTTGCTGCAGATCTTCCTAAGAATTATATTGCTCAGTTTTGGGTTTGGAACAATTACACCACACAACAGGAATACCTTAACTGTGCAAAAATAATGTTTTGGAATTCTTTTTCTAGTGAATAATAAATCATTATTGTTAAGCCTTTTTGATTACGTAATTCATACCAAGTTAGTCTTACTTATGGCACAGTGAACATGAAAATGAGGGAATCCCCTGATTTGATGACCTAGTGCAAAGTTCGCAAAATGCGACAGAAAACTTGTCTAAAAATGTGCCAAGGGCTCTTCCAATATCACGCTAAGTTTCAACTTAACAATGCACAAGAGTACAGCTACGGTGTAGTTACTTGTAACACAACTACTTGGTACATTTTTAGCCAGCATTTTGGTGCGAGACGATACAGAACTGTGACAGCTCCCATTCAAAATGCATTATGGAAACTTAAGAAACACTACAAAAATTAATTTCACCCTGGAAAATGGTAGCTGCAAGTCTGAGAATGTATGAACAGCATTTTTATCTCGCTTTCGATAATAGAAGAACATCACTCTACAAAATAGAAGAAAATAAAAGAGTAAAGCTCATTGGGAACAAACACATGCGTGTAGTCACTGCAAATTATGTTCTCATAACTAAACGGCTTGAGACAAAATGCTTGTAAGGCAATTATCACATTGTGTACTGGGTCAACTGACAGAAAAATTCAATTTGGAGGCATGTACAAAACTTGTATATGCCACCTGCTGACATGAGTAACTAACAATGGCAGTGCACATGAAAACAAGATTTTAGTGATGAGAATGTGTTACCAGCACAAAATCAGGAAGGGAGGTAACTCAACTCATCTGAGACAAACCAGATACATAGGTAGTGTAGTGTCTTACAAAACTTACGTTTTTGAGTTTGGTGACAAGTGTTGCATGATCCTCAGTGATCTGTCTCACAGACGCCCCGACTACTGAGATTAGTGCCTGACACTGAGCAGCTTTTCTGTAAAAACGTGAAATGTTGTGACAAAATGAATACAGAGCCTGTGCAAACAACATGAAATTGCTGGCCAACAAAAGCAAAGCCTGCTATATGAGCATACAATATTTTGGTACACACACACACACACACACACACACACACAAGAATATACATTTTAAGAAAGTTTATTCAGAAAGCAGGATAATAATGGCAATTAGAGAGTGTCTGCAGTGCCACTTTTCAGTGTGGACAATGTTTTCTCACTCATATTCTGACTGTTTCGTGGAGTAAGAAGCAGAAATGAGTATCAGGACTCACAAGAAAGAGGGAATTGTTGCATGCTCGTGATTATTAGTTTAAGCGTAAGAATTTTATGCTTGGTGTAACAGCGTAGCAATTTGTAACAAAACGTAGTATGCTATGCTGAAAGCACAACAGTTGGCAGCTCTGCACAAGCATGTGCCACCTCCCCATCCCCCCCCCCCCCCCCATTCCCCAACACAAACATACACAGACAGATACAACAAAATGATTCGTACGCTCAAACTTACCCAAACCAATGTTTGTAGGTGACAAGGAGGTTTTTCCTTTTCCGCAAACAGTTGTCAGTTAACATGGACCTCGCTTGCGTGCACAGTTCGCTAAGCTTATTTCTGAAACAAAACCACAAATACATTGGAGAATGGACATTAAGTCGAATGCAAAATCAGACAGGCATGTAGCCTAGTGGTTAGGACGTCAGCCTTCCATGTGGAAGGTTTGGGGTTCGAATCCCGACCGCATCTGTGGAGATTTTTTCAATCTTCCAGGTCAACTTACGTGCAGACCTGCTAGTGCTTTAGAGAGAGAGAGAGAGAGAGAGAGAGAGAGAGAGAGAGAGAGAGAGAGAGAGAGAGAGAGAGAGAGAGAGAGAGAGAGAGAGAGAGAGAGAAAGAGAGAGAGAGAGAGAGAGAGAGACAGACAGACAGACAGACAGAGCAAACAAGAGACATACAGACAGAGACAGACAAAACACCATAACACTAACTTTTCAAACTTGTGAATCTGTTCCTCATTGTAATTGAGGTGTCTCTTGGCGCGGTTCTCCTTGAACATGGCCAGAATCTTCTTCATCCTGTCCAGCATCACCTTCACTTTCTCTGCACTGCACACACAACAATCCACATCTATTCATACAGGACAACTAATACCTCAGGTGCACCACTGTCATTTTCTGGCAACGTAGCACTGACAGCCACAGACAATTCTCAAACCACAGCCGAACCAAGCGAACTGGGATTGGCGAATGTAACACTGTGCCTTGTTCGGTGTACTAACTAGCGGCAAATGTTTTGATGACACCGATCACATGATTAAGAAATATCACGTGAGAAGACTCGTGATCTTTTCATGCGTTATACCCGCCATTATTGTCACTCTTCAAGGATGAAGATACACAAATATTCAACCAAACAAAAGTCAGTTTGCCTAAGGTCACAGATGATGCGCTGCAAGGTTTGCATGAGTGAATCAGCGAACCTCGAACGTTGCAGCTGCAACCCAAAAATGAGGGAATCCCCTGATTTGATGACCTAGTGCAAAGTTCGCCAAACCTAGTTCGGCTTGGTTCAGCTGTAGTTAGTAGTGGGCTTTACAGACAGACACACACAGAGATGGACGGATGTACAGACAGACACTCATATCCACACACAGAAATACTGACCATCTGTCTGCAGGAGTACAGCCTAGGGCAGTGTCCCAGTCCCCCACTGAGGCCTGCATACTGACCGCCTCTTGCAGCTGTGCGTTGGCCTGGCCACTGTTTCCCTGCAGCTGTAACATACACACACACACACACATACCATTTAATTTCATACTTTATCATGCTGACCAGCTGTAACATACACACACACACACACACACACACACACATACCATTTCATACTTTATCATGCTGACCACCTCTTGCAGCTGTGAGTTGGCCTGGCCGCTGTTTCCCTGTAGCTGTCGGCACATATACCAATAATCAGTTCACTTTATCATACCAGTGCTTAGGAATAGACGTTTTACCGGAAATATAACTCTGTCAGGATTTTCGGCGGTCTAGAGGAGTAGGAGTCCCTGAAACAGCAGACAAGTTTTTCACAACATCCGGAGCACTCTCCATGCCTCCGACGAGCTGTATCCCACCATCGGGATGAACAACCAACTCTTCCAGACAGCTGATAATCCAGACAAGAGTAATTTTCGAAAATTGTCTATTCAGGTAGCTTCCTCCCAATGGAAAGCTAGCAGCAGCAAGAGTCGAGCTGCCAATGTGTCTGTGTGTTGATATTTAAACAGCACCCTTAGCAGAATCATTGAGGTATTTTACATGCCACAGTGGTATTACAGGTGTGGGACATGGATGCTATGTCAGAGGCATCAGAGTATGTACCTATTTTCATTTTGCTCCCAATTTTGTTTTCTCACCCATATTTTCATTTGATTTTCAGGCAAAGTAAATGAAATTAATGAGGATATCAAATTGGATGATGGACCCTTCAAAAGGAGCAGAAGCTCTTGTAAGTCAAAGAAACATTGATCGGTGTGCTGTTTTCTTCCTTTCGTCTACAATCAAATTTTAGTAGATCAAAACTAAAGATAAAAAAAACAACGACACCAACCTTTCTATACAAGGTCTCACAGTCATTTTTATGAGTCTGGTGAGCTGCCTGAATGACCTTGACCCACTTTGTGACCTTGTCACTGGAGGGGCCAGAAGCCATGTGGGTCAACTGAAGCAGGCCGAGGTGATGTTCCAGCTGGGTCATGGCGCCTTGCTTCCAGTGGTTGACCACGCCCATCTGTTGGTCCAGGCGTGACAAGGACTCTTGCAGGACCGACAGCTGCTGCTTCAGGTGAGAGCTGGACAAAGAGATGTGATTAGTGTAATGATCGTGAATCCAAAAAAAAGAATTGTAGGTTATTGGAACATTTGATTATGGTTTCATTATCATTCTATCATCGTCATGATCTTCATCATGATCATCATCAGCAAAAGCAGCATCTCACACTTGTATCCCAAGAATGGCTGACAATTTTCTGAACCGCTACTTCAACAGGCTTGGGGAACAGCTGAGGGAAAAAAGCCTCGGAAACTGGCCAGAATCTAGAGTTTATGCTCTAGTGGGAGCCTCAGTCAGGCAAAGCCTCAACACAGGAAATTTAGCAATGTTATAAATAAAGGCTCTGAGATGGCCTCTCCTGGTAGCTAGCACACACAGAAGTAGCTGAGGAAGTGGAGTCAGAAATTTTAATTTTGAGGATTTGTTTACACCCTTGGGCCCTATGTTTCTTTCTTGGGAAGACAGCTGCTTTCCTTGCAAAATAGCAGATTCTAGGAGAATCCTTCAGCCTGTTCCAATCAGGGGCTGAACAAATCGACATCGTCCTGGAATTTTGGCGTAACTAGTTTTAAACAGCTTTTCAGTAGAAGGACAAAACTGATATTTTTATTATGAAATAGTGTTTATATTTGTTTCTGGTATGGATAGAAAAATTAAAGAATGTTAAATCATGCATTGTCAATCGTATTTAAGAGAATAATTTTTCAAGGAGAATGATTTACTTAGTTGAGCCTCAAAAACATCAAAATCACAAGAATCGAGTTATGCCAAAATACCATGATAACCTCGAAATGAGGACCATCTTCAGCATAATGGTAACAAAACAAGTGATACACAGCAAGTGACTGCATCCCACTATAACTAAAAAATATAAAAATTCAATAAAAAAAAACCCACCAAAAACCAACAGCAACAAAAACAGAAGCTAGCTTACCAATACATGTGCACCGCCATGTTAACCAGCATGGTGGTGTCGGTGGTGATCCTGACGGCCTCGATGATGGAGTGCAGCACCCCACAGCAACGCTTGCACTGCGGGTAGTCATGGTCCAGGGCCATCGCTTGCGTCAGCTGAGGAAACTGACCTGCAAAACACAACACCGTTGACACCGTTTCTTTTGCATAACATTGCAACAAACACAGCACCATTGACACAGTTTCTTTGGCATAACATTTCAACAAACACAGCACCGTTGACACCGTTTCTTTGGCATAATATTTTAACAAACACAGCACCATTGACACCGTTTCTTTGACAGAACATTTCAACAAACACAGCACCGTTGACACCGTTTTGTTTGTTTAACATTTCAACAAACACAGCACCATTGACATCGTTTCTTTTGTAACATGTCAACAAACACAGCACCGTTGACATTGTTTCTTTTGTATTACATTTCAACAAACACAGCACCGTTGACATCGTTTCTTTTGTATAACATTTCAACAAACACAGCACCGTTGACATCGTTTCTTTTGTAACATGTCAACAAACACAGCACCGTTGACATCGTTTCTTTTGTAACATGTCAACAAACACAGCACCGTTGACATCGTTTCTTTTGTATAACATTTCAACAAACACAGCACCGTTGACATCGTTTCTTTTGTAACATGTCAACAAACACAGCACCGTTGACATCGTTTCTTTTGTAACATGTCAACAAACACAGCACCGTTGACATCGTTTCTTTTGTAACATGTCAACAAACACAGCACCGTTGACATCGTTTCTTTTGTATAACATTTCAACAAACACAGCACCGTTGACATCGTTTCTTTTGTATAACATGTCAACAAACACAGCACCGTTGACATCGTTTCTTTTGTATAACATTTCAACAAACACAGCACCGTTGACATCGTTTCTTTTGTATAACATGTCAACCAACACAGCACCATTGACACCGTTTTGTTTCCTTAACATTTCAACTCCTGTTTTGTAAGATTTTACTTACCTTAAGTTACTTCAGCTGTAAATGTCAACCTTTATTTCCCTTGACTGCTTTTGGTTCAATTATGCCTCTGCTGAATTGCTTTCTGTCAAGTTAAATATAGGATCCTTGACTAAGTTTTCATGCTTTTAATCACTATGACAGAGTACATTGAGTTGGTTGGATTCATCTTCACAAAAACAAAATAACATTTTCTGCTACAGCAACCTCTGTAGCAAGACCCTGAACTTTTGAAAAGGCTTCCCTCTCAGGTTTTCTCTTCTTGCCTAACCTTTTCCCCCTTACACCGACAATATTTGTTGTCGCAGAAAACAGCACAAAAAAGGATGACTTGTTCATAAAAAAATCAAACTTACCCTTCAGGCAAAATCAAACAACCAAGAAAGGTATGTAGTTGGAACGTTTTCTTTCTTTCTTTATTTGGTGTTTAACGTCGTTTTCAACCACGAAGGTTATATCGCGACGGGGAAAGAGGGGGAGATGGGATAGAGCCACTTGTTAATTGTTTCTTGCTCACAAATTGGAACGTTTAATTATTGACAAAACAAAACGTTACGTTCACAGATATTTCATTGCCTCGCTTGTGTCTTCCCTGCAAGCGGCTGAACATTTTGTCAGATAACTTTTTTCTGTGTAATTACTGTTTGTCTGTCTGTGCACTTATAAAATACCGCTGGGTCGAAATATCTGTGACCTTAACGTTTTGTCTTGTCAATAAGGCCCCCCCCAAAAAACAGTCTGTTTACGGTAACCCGACCGACCCTATTTTTTTTGCGGGACCCTAGACTTTTTTTTGGCATTTGGGAAAAAAAAAAAAAAAGAAAAAAAAAAAAAATCTTTAGTTTTTTTTTGCAAAATAACGTAAAAATATGGTTTTTTGGAAGAAAAAAAAATCCTGACCTACCGACCCTATTTTTTTGGCCTATGTTACCGTAAACAGACCTTTTTTTTTTTTTTGCCTAATTAAACGTTCCAACAACATACCTTTCTTGGGTTTTTTTATTCTGAATTTTGGAACGTTGGCAGTCTATTTGTTTTGGGATTTTGACCCTGCATGCCCTTAAAACCACTTACCCACAGAAGGAGTGTACACCTTCTGAGGAAAGGCTCCGGACATGCTGAAGACGATGATCGGATTGGTGCTACTGATGTCCAGGTGGTAGTCCCTGATTGGCTGGCCGGCCTCCACCAGCGAGCTCAGTTTCTGGCCCCCAACCAATAGAAGCTGGTCATTTGGAGGGATGTCTGTCTGTTCTGCTACAAGTTCTCTTAGCCTCTGCAGTCTGAGAGAAGAGAAAGACATTCATTTCTGCAATGAATTGAAGGAAGCCAGCTATGACTAAGGGCGTACATAACAATAACCATCTGAGGTATCAGTAATGGTAGTCACATTCAATATAAACAATATGGCATCTCTTACAAGACAACAATGTCTGCCTATGGGTATGACAAAGGAATCTTGTGAAGGAAATTGCAAGTTCATTGAGGGTGGGCACTCAAATGTCTGTTGTAAGAGAAAATCGGTGGGAGAAATGTATTTAGGTGACCATATATACACGCTTGTATGCATGAGACTGAGAGGGAGTCATTTATACTGGTAAATTGCCAATGGACTTTGCAAATGCATTAAATAATTTCATTTTTGAAAGAATCATTCTGAATGTCAAGAACACACACACACACACATACACACACACACACAGAAGCACAGAAATATGCACCAAATCTTTTTTGTGACACTTGAAAACAACCAACCAACCAACCAACCAACCAACCAACCAACCAACCAACCAAGCCACCCAAGCCACCCACCTGAAACAAACACATTTTTTTGTGACACACGGAAATAACTAACCAACCAAGCATATGACCCAAATAAAACAAAAAATGTTTTTCATGACACTTGAAAAAACAACAACATTCAACCGACCAAACCACCCACCTACAACAATCAAATTTCTTCATGACGCTTAAAAAAACCCTAAAAACACAACCAATCCACCCACCTAAAACAAACACAACACAAAGAAACCCCTCACTAATCAGTGTTGTCAGCATAGTCCTTCATGGTCAAACACACACACACACACACACAGAAATATGCATCACATCTTTACGAAGAACACCCTCACGAGTCAGTGTTGTCAGCGTAGATCTTCATGGTCAACAAGAGCGAGGGGCATAACACACACACACACACACACACACACACACACACACACACACACACACACACACACACAAAGCACACACACAAAGCACACACACAAAGCACAGAAATATACATCACATCTTTACAAAGAAAACCCTCACGTGTCAGTGTTGCCGCGTAGTCCTTCATGGTCAAACACACACACACACACAAGCACAGAAATATACATCACATCTTTACAAAGAAAACCCTCACGTGTCAGTGTTGCCGCATAGTCCTTCATGGTCAAACACACACACACACACAAGCACAGAAATATACATCACATCTTTACAAAGAAAACCCTCACGTGTCAGTGTTGCCGCGTAGTCCTTCATGGTCAAACACACACACACACACAAGCACAGAAATATACATCACATCTTTACAAAGAAAACCCTCACGTGTCAGTGTTGCCGCGTAGTCCTTCATGGTCAAACACACACACACACACAAGCACAGAAATATACATCACATCTTTACAAAGAAAACCCTCACGTGTCAGTGTTGCCGCGTAGTCCTTCATGGTCAAACACACACACACACACAAGCACAGAAATATACATCACATCTTCACAAAGAAAACCCTCACGTGTCAGTGTTGCCGCGTAGTCCTTCATGGTCAAACACACACACACACACAAGCACAGAAATATACATCACATCTTTACAAAGAAAACCCTCACGTGTCGGTGTTGTCAGCGTAGATCTTCATGGTCAACAAGAGCGAGGGGCATAACACACACACACACACACACACACACACACACACACACACACACACACACACACACACACACAAAGCACAGAAATATACATCACATCTTTACAAAGAAAACCCTCACGTGTCAGTGTTGCCGCGTAGTCCTTCATGGTCAAACACACACACACACACACAAGCACAGAAATATACATCACATCTTTACACAGAAAACCCTCACGTGTCAGTGTTGCCGCGTAGTCCTTCATGGTCAAACACACACACACACACAAGCACAGAAATATACATCACATCTTTACAAAGAAAACCCTCACGTGTCAGTGTTGTCAGCGTAGATCTTCATGGTCAACAAGAGCGAGGGGCAGAAAGCGTCAATGATTATCTTGCACGTAATGTTGGCCACTTGCTCAAAAAACTGGTCAAACGGCCAGGTACGCGACTGATCTTTCTCCAGCAAAGCCGCCAGAAAAGGGGTGACCTGTCGTTTTATTCCTCTGTGATGGAAAACAACGATAAAATGTCACAGATGAGTGTGCTTCTGGTAAGGCTACCAATGCAGAGTAAAATCCACCAAACACTGAAAAATGTACAATGTATAAAAACAAAAACAGCACAAAGCAATGTGAATTTTGGTAGTAACATAGGGTGCAGTGAAAAATTCAAGAAACAGCAGACGATACCGAATGCTAGCTTAGTCAATTTTAATATTTTTTTCTAGTTATACATAGTCATTTAAAAAAAAGAAGAAGTTATAAAACCTCATTTTCGAGTTTTCTTAATTCAGCGGAAAAAAAAAGAAAAAAAAAGAGCACTTGTCTTGTCTCAGTAACAGTCAAAAGTGTTTGAATTTTCCAATTTCCCACAGTTTTTTTCTCTGGTTCATACATGGCTTCACTCCATGTCATAATTTTTTTAAACAATTATTATTTTAATCCTGTACTTGTAAATAAAATGAAGAAAAGTCCACAGAGTTATAGCAACAAAAATAGAAACCAAAAGCCTGCACCAAAGAGACAAAAGAAAAACAGCTCAACATTAGATGAACTGCTTGGTAGAATTAAATCTATTGGGAATCTGCGTGCTAACGAAATCCAACTTGTTTCTTCCAAGTCCGCAATACTCACTGTGAGAGCCTACATGTGTTAGGGAGTTCAGAGCGGTATTCGATTCGTCCATTTTCTGTCAGCTGTACACCTGATATCACACCACCCTCCTTGGTGGTTGTAATTAAGTGCCTGTTAAACGCAGAAATTCATTCTAATTATAAACACTAAACAAACAAACAGATATACAGTGGAACCCTCCTTTTAACACCCCCCCCCCCCCCCCCCCCACCCCCTCCCCCCAATTTAAGACTCCAGGCCTGAAAGTGGCAAGTATTTTACTCGCCGTGGCGAGTAGAAACATGTAACTGGCGAGTAGAATTGTTCATCTACTCACCTAATGCAAGTAAAGTTGCTGAAACAAATTGTTGGTTTGGCTAGTAAATTTTACTCTCTGGCAAGTACATTTTCAGAATCACTAGCCAAAGGCGAGTACACCATTTGTTGGACTTTCAGGGCTGGACTCCCTCCCTTCAAAGACCATGTTTTGTCAGACTTTGTGTTCATAACCTCTGTAAATTTACCCCCATTTTAAGACTCCCTCCTTTTTAAGACCTGATTTTCTCAGATTTCTGAAGGTCTTAAAAGGGGGGTTCCACTGTATACATATCAAGTCTTAGTAAAGAGTTTTCCTGCTAATAAATAGTGTTAACAATTCTGCTGACCCGGTGTATCATAGAACAGACAATAGTACAATAGAAAGTTAACTAAAAATGTTGAGTCTAAGCAAAGAGTATCCCTTGTTTACAAGCACTTTTAGATAGAGCAACAGATATTGTGATTATCCCTTAAAGGCTAAGTAAAGAAAATGAAAACAAGATTAGATCCCACAACACTTACAGCAAAAATTGAAAATTTTAATCTAAATTTTAATTTGATTATATACTTACCCAACTCACATACAGCAATTTACTTCAGTTTAGTGCTAGGACGCTGAATAGCATCGCCTTGGTAACAAGGGGAGGTCACCCTAAAAAAGAGCTACCTTGACCCCTTAACAGGACAAAGTCACACGTGACTTCCTGACCTTGCCGCCATCTTTGAATCATTCTATCGAAAGCGAACATAGAAAAATTTCCCTCTTTTTTAGGAAAAACCCCCATAAAACCCCAAAAGCGGGGCAGGAGGGCGGGTATCCACTATGTGAGTTGGGTAAGTATATAATCAAATTAAAATTTAGATTAAAATTTTCAATTAAATTACATATCTTATCCCAACTCACATACAGCAGAATGCTAATGAAGGAGGTGGGAAAACAAAATTCCACTTGTCCAGCAGCGACAATGGCTGGTAGGGAGCTACTGCCATCATGACGAGTGCTGGCCACATCTCGCAGGTAAAAGTTGATGAAGACGCCCTGCGATTTCCAGTAGGCAGCGTCTAGGACCTCTGCCAGCACGCCTGAGCGGAGGACTGCCAGAGAAGTAGCCCAGGCTCTGGCTTCATGAGTTCTTGACAACTTCCTAGGAAGGACAGAATGCCCAATCCCAACTTGTCTGTGCCACCACGCATACGCTTGTTTAATAAGCGTAGAGACCCATCTTACCAAAGTGACCCGCGACAAGTCCTTGCTCCTTTCAGTGTTAACTGAGAAGAAGAGCAGTTTTTGGTCCCTAGACCTAATAGGCGTGGTACGGGATAAGTAGCTGGTAAGAGTACGAACAGGACAATTGACCATATCAGGGTCACCAGACGCAAGAATCCCACTTAAAGGAGGAATGCGAATAACAGAGGAGGACAGACCATGTTTTTGGTTTTCGGCAAGGAACCCCGGCCGAAATCTTAAAACAAAAGAGCCATAGCTCTCACAAGAAATATCCTTAGCCAGGCCTGAAAGAGCGTGCACCTCACTGCCTCTACGGCAGAGGCTAACAAAACGAGGAACAAGGCTTTACGAGTCAAGTTAGCTAAGCTCGCTGAAGCTAAAGGTTCGAAATCCGAAGAGGCTAGAAACTTGCGTACCAAAAAATAAGTCCCACACGGGAAGAGGGGACTTAGCCTTCGTAAAACCAATCGCTGCCCCCTTAAGAACACTATCAATTACACCGCCCAGGTTAATGCTATGCCCTAATTGCTTCAGAGTAGAAGAAATGGCTGAGCGCCTGACTCTCAAAAAAGAAGGAGCCAAGCCCTGAGGAGCCAAACACGAGAGATGATTTGCTACATGCATAGAGCGAGGAGAAGTAGCAGTAACTCCATTCTCCGAGCACCACTTTGTCCAAGCTGACCAGTGTGACGCATAAACAGTGCTGGTCGATTCCCTGTGGGCCTTTTGGACAAAGCCTAAAGTAGCGTCTGAGGAGCCAGAACGGCGCAGCGACCTAGAAAGAAGGGAGGGCCGTCTGCGAGGCGAAGGAGGACGGGGAACCAATGTTGGCTGGGCCACCAAGGGGCCACCAACACCAAGCAAGGCTGTCCCCGCTCCGCCTTCCTGAGAACCTTTCCCAAGAGATGAAACGGGGGGAAAGCATAGGCTATCAGACGCGACCAGTTTACTTCGAGGGCGTCTGTTTCCCTCCCCTCTGGGTCTGGAAAGGGGGAGACAAAGACCTGAAGCCTGCAGGAGAATCTTGTCACAAACAGATCGACTGTAGGCTTGCTGAAATGCCACCCAGACGTTGTAGGACCTGATGAGTCAGAGTCTACTCCGTGTGCATCGTACGCGACGGGCGACTGAGGTAGTCCGCAAGAACGTTGAGTTTGCCTGGGATGTACTTCGCTGACAACAGAATAAGGTGCTGGCTGCCCCAGGCAAGAATCTGACCTGACCTGACAGAAAGAGCGAGAGACAAAGTGCCTCCCTGTTTGTTGATATAGGCCGCCATGGTCGTGTTGTCTGTGCGAACCCCAATTTGTTCGTTCCTGACCATAGACAGAAACGATTGGAGTCCCAGGAAAACAGCCTCTAACTCTAGGGCATTAATGTGCCCCCCACTCTGCGTCTCGTTCCACAGACCTGACGCAGTGTGAACAGAAAGATGGGCACCCCAGCCCTCCATAGACGCGTCTGTGAACAGAAACTCGTCCGGGGGGGGGCAAACGAGATTGGCACTCCCTGTGAAATCCCAGGGAGCAGCCACTGCCTCGTTGTGTGCCGAAACCAGCTTTCAAGAGAGACTACTGTCTCCCAGCCCTGAAGAGAAGGCTTCCACAGCGAACTCAGGGCAGCCTGAAATGGCCGCTTGTGGACTCTGCCTAAGGGCACAAGAGTGGCCATCGATTCCATTTGGCCAAGAAGAGAGGTCAGAACACGTACAGCCGCTCTCTTTATCAAGGACAGAGTACGAAACAGACTTTGCAACCTGTCCACCCTTCTCTGTGAAGGGCGTACCCGCCAATCGACGGTGTATGTCTTTGCGTGTGGAAGAAAAACAACCCCAATGCTAAAAACGTCTGTGCCAAACCTAGGCTTAGCCACATGATGGTGTTTAGTTCTTTCCGTAACCTCTTAGAAAGAAAAGCTGAAACTAAGGAATTCCTGCAAGTCCTTTGTGCTGCGCAGCGAAAGTCGCTGACAGAAGCCACTGCCTCAAGAGGTAGGCTTAGCCGGAAAAGTTCCGACTGAGAGGTTACGAGCAATGGCTCAGTGAGCCTAAAAATTTAGTCAGAATGTGAGCCCATAATTTGGACATGTTCTGGCGACTTGTCGGAAACCAAAGCTTATGAACCTGATGAGAAAGCGCAATTCCGTAAGCCGTAAAAGCTGAGATAGTTTTAACAGCTTGCCTTGTTTTTCGCCACAGAGGCAAAAAACAAAAATTGAGGCCTTAGCAACCTCACCCTAGAAGGTGAAAAATAAGAGGTATGCCGCACCAAAGATGGGCGTACATACCGCGAAGCTGCCTAAGGCAGAGGGTTTAACCCAATGTTTGTTTGCTTAGCTTCGTATCTTGCCTAAATAAAGGCCAAATGTGGCCAGCCGACGCAGATCACAGCTTCTCCCAGAAGATGAACCACAAAAAGCAAAGAGCGGAGTAGATCCGCCTCTTGTTTGCAACCTGAGCCAAGCAATGTGCCAAGAAAAGCGCTGGGAGGCTCCGCTGTTCAAAAGACTTTAGCCAAAGTAGCTAGAAGCGACATGACATCCTTCTCCCGTGCGTCACGACGAAACTCGAAGTTAACAAGAGCAGAGAAGATAGAGCTCTATAAAAAATCTTGCAAAGTTTCCTAAACAGAGGATAACTTGAAAAGATCATGTGCTTATTCCCCCAGAGACAAGAAAGAGGACTCAGTATAACATACTGTTCTACTGTAGCCGTCTTCCCTACCAGAATAGTGACAACTTTCTCTACCGCATCGTCACGAAACCTGAATGGGTCTAATGACGACGCGATCAATCTCGACAGAGATCTCTGCAAAGTCTCAGAGAGAGACGATAACTCAAGCAAGCGTAAGCCAGTTACTCCAAAGACAAAAGAGAATTCTCCGAAAACGGGACTACTCTGTCTCTGCTGTATCATCTTGCATAAGGACTGCAAGTTCCGGAAAAGTGGAACGAGGCAAGGCAAACGAGCCAATCAAATTGACTGAATTATGCAGCAGTGTAAACTTCTTAGCCAAACCAGCAGGCAAAGCTGAGGCTAAAAACAAAGAAGCACGGTAAGGCTGCGCTGAAACAGGAGCCAGACCTTGTGCTGTTAACCACGGTACAGCGTGAAACGCACCGCCATACTGCCCAGTAGTCAGTAGCATAGACAGCTCAAACGCTACCAACGGGAATTTCCGAAAACGGAACTGCTGTTTCCAGTCCTTCGCAGAACGGGAATCCCCCAAAGCGGAAGGAGGTTGGGCAACAAACCTACAAGTGTTGCCGCACCCTCCTCGAACTACCGTGAAGTAACTTCCGCCGCCAAAGCCAGTGCTAGCGGAAGTTCAACCAGTACACGGAAGTTGGCATCTTCGTCAACCTGAACAGAAGCACCAAAATCCGACTCATAATCCCGCACATCCGTGCAACAAGGCAACGAACTTCCGCCCTGACTACAATAGTCAGGCGAAGCGTCACCCAGAAGAGACGACACACGAGGGATGCGATACCCAAGCAGTGTGTCCCTAGGGACTGCTTTCCTGCCCAGAGGGCGGAAGCGGGGAATGTCACCCCCTCCTCAAAATACCGTGAAGCCACTTCCTCCGCTAAAGCCAGAGCTTGCGGAAGCTTAGTCGGTATGCGGAAGTTGACATCTTCGTCACCCTGGACGGAAGTGCCAAAATCCGACTCGTAGTCCCTCACTTCCGTGAAGTCAGGCAAGACACTTCCGCCGTGACTACCATAGTCCGACGAAGTGTCGCCCGGAAGAGACGCCCACGAGGGATTTTATACCCAAGCGGTACGTCTCTAGGGACTGCTTCCTGCCTGAAAGGCGGAAGCGGGGAAAGCTGTGCTGCCGCACCAACCGCTCCTCTAGGGAGTGTCGGAGGACGCACTTCCCCTGTTCGGTCAGAGACCGAACGCGTGTCTGGGCTTTTCCCTCGATCTAGACGTTCACTCGATCGGAACGACGTAGACCGAGGGCCTAAGCTTTCGCGCACACGAACCGGTGTGGCTACTCTCTCCAAACCACGCACTTCGTTTTGGCCGGAGAACCCGGTTACTGGCGAAGTATAAATACCTTGATCGTCGTCAGTCCAAGAGGCCTGGGAACGCAGCAGTGAAACACCACGGCTGCCATCAAACGAGGCGTGAACGTCAGCGGACGTAAGGGAAGGTGGAACACACACCCTGGCAAGGGAACGCACACCTCCCACACCGGAAGGCAAAGACACATCTCAGCCTTGGTAGACGAAAACTCGGCTGAAAGAGAGGATATCTGAGCACTCAAGGAGTGCAAAATAGCATAAACATCCTGCTTCTCGCTAACAGGACCTGAACCGGACAAGACCGGTGAAGCAGCTGAAGGCAAACTAGGCATAGCCGGAGAATTAGGTAAGTCTAACGCAACATCAAACGAGGATTTAGTCAAGGAACTGTGACTTAAATCAAAGCTTAACCTGCCGACTCTACGACTTACAAGAAGGCTTCTTTGTGGGAGAAGGCTCGGCCACTGACTTTTTATTCTTTCCTTATCCGACATGGCGAACGGAAAAAAAGTAAACAAAGCTAAGTACTCAACCAAACCTAAGTCACAAAACGATAACAAACGACAAAAAAGCTCACCCAAACACACAGTAGGAGCAGAGGGACCGTGTGCAAGTACCAAGGCAGGGTCTGACAAAGGCAGAAGTCAGACAAACCGGCTGAAAGCCGGAGCAAAATCAAAACACGTCTGTAGACACGGACCGCTGAAGATGGAATGATTCAAAGATGGCGGCAAGGTCAGGAAGTCACGTGTGACTTTGTCCTGTTAAGGGGTCAAGGTAGCTCTTTTTTAGGGTGACCTCCCCTTGTTACCAAGGCGATGCTATTCAGCGTCCTAGCACTAAACTGAAGTAAATTGCTGTATGTGAGTTGGGATAAGATATGTAATTTAATGTGATTATCCGACTCAGGCTATGTAAAGTGAATGAAAACATTCTTCTGATTAACCTCCAAAAGCTACATAAACTAGATGATACCAAGGTCTTATCAACATTAAAGAGTTCAAATATTTCTGCTTCTTCTTCTTTTGCATTCATGGACTGAAACTCCCACCTACACTTGCGGTTTTTTGCAGAAGTGGGTTTTTATGTGTATGACTGGTTTTCCCCCGCCATTTAGACAGCCATACACTGATTTCGAGGGAAGTTCAAATCTAGCTCAAGTTTTCAACACTCACATTGTTTCTTTGTTGCGTCTGCCACCGTATGGCCTGAAGGGGAGGTTACCCGTGGCGGCATGATAGAAGGTGACCCCTAAACTCCAGAGGTCCACGTGGACTCCGAACTGCTGTCCTCGCACATGACGCAGCACGGCTTTCTCGTACATGTCGGGGTGCTGAAAATAACCAAGGCAGTTTCAGTACAGTGGAACCCCCCTTTTAAGACCCCCCCAATTTAAGACTCCCTCCCTTTCAAGACCTTGTTTTCTCAGACTTTCAGTTCTTAACCTCTGTAAAAAATACCCCCATTCTAAGACTCCCTCCTTTTTAAGACCCAATTTTCTTAGATTTGTGGAGATCTTAAAGGGGGGTTCCACTGTACTCTTTGTACCAACAACACGTTTCTTTCTTTCTTTCTTTATTTGGTGTTTAACGTCGTTTTCAACCATTCAAGGTTATATCGCGACAGGGAAAGGGGGGAGATGGGATAGGGGAAAGGGGGGAGATGGGATAGAGCCACTTGTTAATTGTTTCTTGTTCACAAAAGCACTAATCAAAAATTTGCTCCAGGGGCTTGCAACGTAGTACAATATATGACCTTACTGGGAGAATGCAAGTTTCCAGTACAAAGGACTTAACATTTCTTACATACTGCTTGACTAAAATCTTTACAAACATTGACTATATTCTATACAAGAAACACTTAACAAGGCTAAAAGGAGAAACAGAACCGTTAGTCGCCTCTTATGACATGCTGGGTAGCATCGGGTAAATTCTTTCTCGTCCCAACCAATATGGGACTCCCTCTAACCCGCGGGGGGTACCAACAACACGGAATAAATGCATACATAATTCAGTAATAATCATCCCATTAGCAATTTTATTTTTCATTTGTTTCAAGAAAACTCATTCAACTTTCAAGTTATTTTAGTGCCAGTGAGCTCATCTGTGAAGCATTGAACCATTCTAGCAATGTTGGGCTGTAACCATACCCTACATGGCAAAAAACTATCCTCTACACACCCTAACCCCTGAAAAAAAAGACAAACACACAAAACAAACAAAAATCCACTTAGAGGCACAGTTGTCGCTCTCCTTAAAAAAAAAGGTTCAGACCCAAACTTCCGGAACAAGCAGAAAATGAAGCTTTTTACCAAGTACTCCTCTGTGCCGTAGAGCGACATGAATTCCTCATTTTCCTGGAGCTCTCGGGCAGCACCAAAGTCTGTCAGCTTGTAAATGGACCTTTAAAAAACAAAACAGAAGGATTTCAAAATAATTTTTCGTTAGGACACACACACGGTGCACACAAATTCTTATTCAGAAAATACTAACGCCTTGATATATTGGTTTGCACTGAATAAAACAACACACAGAAAATACCAAAGACAGACACCAGACAGACAGACACACCGACAGACAGACACACCGACAGACAGACTGGCAAACAGATAGACAGACAGACCGGTCATATAAAGACATTTGTGACAGAGAAAGACTGGTTACCTTCCATCCTCAGCCACACATCTCAGGATGTTGCCAGGTTTGATGTCTCTGTGAATGATGTCATGGTCTCGACAATGTTTCACTCCTGCCGCTATTAAAACAGACAGCATAAATAGTGATTAAATCTGTGTTCAGAAATAACAGAGTTACAATTACATAAACTTCTGATTGGAAGCTCTAAGTCTAAAGCCTGTCCTTAACTGGGCAAAGTGGATTACGCAAAGTATACTTCGCGAAGCTGGCTGCACGGAGCTTTAGCACTGAGTTTTTGGTAAAAAAACCTTCGCAAACTCTTCACAAAGTTGACTTTGGGCTCAATTAACGACAGGCTTTGGTTTTAGACACAGCTTAAAAAAATCCAAATAAGACAGTCACTCACTGCACACAGGAACAGACAGACAGACAAAACAAAGGCTACAAACAAAATATTTGAAGAGCGTCTGTAAAGTCGACAAGTCTGGCAGCGCCTCCATCTACGACAAATACAACGGATAACGGATATTTGCTAACAAATATATCACCCAAAAATAATAGAAAGTTCTCTCTTTTCTAACACTCAGCGTACTCACAGACTTGTTTGAGGACCAAGATGAACTCTTCTTCACACAGTCCGTAGCTGTTCTCAGGACTGTCCAGGACGTTGTACAGACTGCCATTAGGACACAGCTCCATCACGATCACCTCTCCGCCGTTCATCGTTTGCTGTTCACACACATTTTTTTTTATCAAATACTCCTTGCAGATTGCATAATCAGAGGCATTTAAATCAAAGCTGAAATTACTGTCATTGCTGTTGCAGCCATTACTGACATGAGGGTAACAAAATCAAAAACAAAAATCCTAGCACTAGGATACCATCAGCTTAAGGACATTTAAAAAAAAAGAATGCAAACTGCCTGAAGCTTTCTTCACTCAGAATTATCAACCCTCTTCTCAACATTAGGGTTGTTTTCTAACCAGACACAAAAAAAAACATGTTTCTTTTGTTGAATACATCAGTTACATGTCAGGTATTGTAACTCAAAATGAGCTAATTACACTTCATACTACCAGAAGATCACAGACTTCATACTACCAGAAGATCACAGACTTCATACTACCAGAAGATCACAGACTTCATACTACCAGAAGATCACAGACTTCATACTACCAGAAGATCACAGACTTCATACTACCAGAAGATCACAGACTTCATACTACCAGAAGATCACAGACTTCATATTACCAGAAGATCACAGACTTCATACTACCAGAAGATCACAGACTTCATACTACCAGAAGATCACAGACTTCATACTACCAGAAGATCACAGACTTCATACTACCAGAAGATCACAGACTTCATACTACCAGAAGATCACAGATTATCTAGAAAGAAAGTGTACACACTAGCGGGAGGAAGCCTCACTGCCTTGACTTCCAATTATTACTTCTTCTACAATCATGTACTGTAATAACTTTTGAAAATAATTCTGCTCGGCACAATTTGCTAAATATCTGAACTTTCCAAAACCCTTCTCAAATCATCAAACTTGTCCCAAAACCTGCTCAAATATTTCAAACCTTTCCCGAGCAGGAAAATGATTACTCAGTTCAGAGACATCCTGCTTGCTGCCACGCGGAGGTGTTTTCAGACAGGCCAGACACAGGTTTTCCCGGAGGTGTACTTAAATTAATCATTTTTTCCCAAAACTTCTCCAGCTGCCATGGAAACCCTGCCTGCGAAGATCAGTGGAGGAAGATGAGGGGCGACAACCTGTCTGTACTTACCTCCTCTTCAATGGCAAGTAGTCGCACAACATTCTCATGGTTCAGGCGCCTCATGACCTCAAACTCCCGAGTCTGCACCTGTCGGGGTCGCTGGTAGCTCTGAGGTGTGAACACCTTGACTGCCACCTCCTCCCCTGTACGCTGCAAAGTACAAACAAGTTATATGCTATCATAAGAATCAGTATATTGATGTATAAATTTTCTCCCCCCTTTCCTAACCTAGGTGGTGGGTTCAAGTGCTAGTCTTTCGGATGAGACGTTAAACCGAGGTCCCTTCGTGTACACTACATTGGGGTATGCACGTTAAAGATCCCACGATTGACAAAAGGGTCTTTCCTGGCAAAATTGTATAGGCGTAGATAAAAAATGTCCACCAAAATACCCGTGTGACCTGGAATAATAGGCCGTGAAAGGTGGATGCAGCGCCTAAAGGCAGTCGATCTACTGGCCGATGTGAATGCGTGATATATTGTGTAAAAAATTCCATCTCACGCGGCATTAATAGGTAACATGCGCCTTGAGTCGCCTTGTGTGGTGAGATACGTGCGCGATATAAATCCTCGTAAATAAATAAATAAATAAATAAATAAATAACCAACAAATCTAAAACTTTCTCTCCCTCACTGATTTAGATCCCAAATTGTGCAAGTACACACATTATCCTAATCTTCCTCTCAAAACATTATTACATTAGTTTCTTTATTTGTACATTGCTCATTTAAGCGCATGTAAGGAAAAAGCTTATGTGCACGATACATTCATTTAGTTAGAGATTGGGGTAAGGGAGGGGACTGGGGAGTTTACAAGTACAATTTTAAAAGGACAATAAGAAGGAAATCCATAATGTAATGAATGCTCCTTTCAAGCTCATGTAGACACATGGTTTAGTCTGTCATCTATTATTCTCATTTCTTGACTATAATTTATTTTTTTCTGCAAAAAAATCAAACATTCTACCATCTCTACTCTATCAGAACTCAAGTAGGAACAATACTTCCCTGAATGCACAAATAAGCTTACAAGCTGAAAATTATTCAAATGACTACGGTGGTACAGTGGCACTCCTCTTCAAAGACCGTAACAAATCTGAGAAAATCAGGTCTTAAAAAGGGGGACTATGTCTTAAAGTGGAGGTCAATTTACACAGCTTATGGGGCGGCGATGTAGCTCAGTCGCTAGCGCACTGGATTTGTATCCAGTTGGCCGCTGTCAGCGTGAGTTCGTCCCCACTTTCGGCGAGAGATTTATTTCTCAGAGTCAACTTTGTGTGCAGACTCTCCTCGGTGTCCGAACACCCCCGTGTGTACACGCAAGCACAAGACCAAGTGCGCACGAAAAAGATCCTGTAATCCATGTCAGAGTTCGGTGGGTTATAGAAACACGAAAATACCCAGCATGCTTCCTCCAAAAGCGGCGTATGGCTGCCTAAATGGCGGGGTAAAAACGGTCATACACGTAAAAGCCGTGGGAGTTTCAGCCCATGAACGAACAAACAAACAGAGCTTATGAACAGAACATCTGAAAAAGGAAGGTCTTAAAAATGAGGAAGTCTTAAAAGGGGGGTTCCACTGTACCTGCCATGAAAGGACACCATGGGGACCAGCCAAAAGTGTCCCTACATTGCAGGTGGCCTGTCATGGCAGGTACATTTTGGTGGAGATAAAAGAAAAAGGGACACTAAAATGTGTATTTTTAAGAGAGATGTCTGGTCATCGTGGGGGCCTCATATCGCAGGTATCACAGTAAGTCTTACCTTTTCTCTGCCAATGTAGACGAGAGACGTAGCCCCCTGGCCCAAGGGTTTGGCTGTGTCCCACACATAGTTTTTGGACCCTCGTAGAGTCGACATATCTGAGCCGTTGACGACCCTGAAACAAGCAAAGATGGAATTATATTATTAGAAAATTATGTGCATGTACTTACCCTGATGGACCAGACTCCAGATTGTAAATGCATAAAATCAAACAATATAGAAGATCAACCCAAGATGATAACAGACTTGACTCTTATGCATTTCACACGTGTCCTATTCAGCTGTATTTAAATGCAACTGAAATACAATAAATGTGCTGAAGAATTTTGCAAAACTGAACTGCAAAGTACAGATACATTGTAATTTTGTATTGCAAATGGACTTAAACAAATGTACCTACAGATGGAGAACACAATGTTCTTCTGCAATAATTTGTGTACTTTAAAAAAAATGTAATAGCAAACTAGCTCACAGTGTAGCCAAAAAGATTATTAAAGACATTAATGTAGTCACTTCATGTGGTATAAAAATTCCTTAAAAAAAACTTAACAAGTACTACGTACACTCTACTATGGGTAAAACAAAACAAAAACCACCAAAAGCTGTTACTGTACAATACTTGTAAGACACAGCCAGTGCATAACTACTACTGTCAACAAAAATACATTATTTTGAAGAGAAATAACCCATCTTTTTGACCCCAAACTTAATACAAATATGCCTGGCACACAGTACTCCTGTGTTCCACTCATAGCAGTGAATGTCACCTTTCTACAGCTAACCTTACAAATTAACAATGGACTGTACTTCATCGTCAGATGGGAAACTTGATATGTTTATCTATAGAAAGAACTAAATCCTGCTCTGCTAATGCTCCAGATACAAACGCATACACACACTCTCTTTCTAATGCACATGCACACACAGACACACACACACAAGTATACACACACACATTGACTATGTCTATCTCTCTCTCATGCAAACGTGTACACACCCAACATAACACAACCTCCAACAACAACAACAACAACAACAACATGCTTTGAGAAATTTTGACTGCACAACTATTTGCAGACATTCTCTCTATTAATATGTCTGAAACTGAAAAGAGACATATAAATTATATGTAAATTTGCATATACGCATGGGTGCAACCTGGAAAATTCCAAAAACTGGCAAAAGTTGGGGTCCAGCTTTTTTAGTATTTAAAATGCCAAAAAAAACCTCTCCTGGAACAAAAACATCGGCAGCCGATGAAACCAAAAACCGGCTGCCGGCGTGTAGCCGGCAGAGTTGCACCCATGTATACGGTAGTACTGTGAGGTTACCCTCATGGAAATTCGGGCTGCTTTCTCATTGGGAAAAGCAAACTGCTATACAGTACGGCACTACCCAATTCCTACCCGACTCTTCATCCACCAACAAAACTAAAATAACAGCTAATAACAACAACACCAAAACATCAAAACAAAATAATTGATAACAATGAAAGTGAAACACGCTGTCTATCATAACAACAGCACTGTTGTAATGTAACAGACCATTGGAACGATCTGCCATGGAAACAACACTGTTTACAAAACACAGTTAGAGGAGCAGAGTCACGCAACTCTGGAGAGAAAAAAACATGTGCAGAAAACTCGTGCTTTAAATAATAAAAGTTTGGTTACTACAATACTACAGTATCCATGTCCCACCCCCTGTCACCACTGTGGTACATAAAAGACTTTGGTCTGCATGATCATCACAGTTTAAGTGGCTGCATGATTACACTTACAACATTGCAACAAACATTTGTTTTGCACAAGACTTGGAGCTCATCATTTTTCTTCATGGTATAAATCAGACAGGAATTAGTAATAAAACTTGAAAGGACAAGCAAAACAATGTGTACAACTGCTTAAAACAAATTATCAGACACAATAAAACATGTTTGCATGCAATGCAAAACCTTGGTTTAAAAAAACTATAAACAAAACATGCATTTCTGGGGGAAAAGGGTGGGACCCAAGAGAGGTAATTTGCCCTTGCTGATAACTCAAAATAAATAAAAGTCACACATTTTTTTAAGTGAAAACAAAACATAAAACATCACTTAAAGGCACAGTGCGCCAGCTCATAGCCTTCGTTTTGCGTTTTTGTTGCAGCTGAGTGCATTTACAGTTCAAAAATCCTCCTATGGTAGTAAAACAAACCCAAAACTACCCAACGACGACAACTGTGAAGCTCGACAGTTTCTTGTTCACGCGAGTGCATAAATTAACCTAGTTATTACGTGGTGTTTGGTCGGAGTTCGATTCAACTGAGTGATTCCGGCCTCCATTTTGTTTTACACAAACTCATGATGACGTCTGACATAGCTTGCTAGTCACGTGTCTTTTTGTGCATGATGTGGTGATCTACATTTAGATCCAAAAATAGGTCAAGACCAGCCGGGTCCGAGTACGAAATTAATTCGTAAACAAATCGCAGTTCTTGACTCTTTGGGTGCAAGTCAATGAAACTTGGTAGTTCTTCTAACGGATAGCTGCCTGAGGTATGACTAAAAGCCCCAGGGGCTCCGTGCACCTGGATTTGACAAGTTCGTACCTTTAAGTATACACTCTCAGCTGAGTGGCATTCAAATAACAAAAACAACACACATCAAGGGGCATAACAACAGCAACCCAGACACCAACACTGAAAAATAATATTCTGCTTAAGCCTGCTTGAATCTCTACAATGTTGTTCTCAGGCCTCAGTCTTTTCGGTCACTTATGCATACATTTTCAAATTCATGTGTTGCTCTGAGTCTGACCCCTGGACTTTGACAGTTTTGACATGTAGGCGGTCTTCTAATTAAGCGAAAAAAGTGTCAGTCTTGATTGGCAGGTTTAGTACTTTTGTTTGTGTGTGTGTTTGTTTGTGAGTGTTCGTGTGTGTGTTTGTGTCAACAGGTGCACACAGATGTTGTCTTCAACATTTAAAATTCCATTTTGTCCAAAGAAGCTGTTCATACTGTAAAACACAAACAAACATTTGTCTTTCCAGTTCAGATGTTTGAACCTTATTCATAGTGTCAATCCAGGTCTAACTGTCTTTTTGTCCTCTGAGCCTGGGAACAACACTGTATCTCTGGTACGTAGGGTGTTCTGGAAGTCCTTAGACTCCAAACTCCTCGCAATGCCTCATGATATTTACAAAGATGTATGCATACTGCTATCTTTCATCGGCGATGACACCAACTTTCATGTATCTCAAAGTTTCCTCTGCTAAGAAAACAGCTCTTAAAGAACCCTACCCGTCCATGTTTACTTGCCTGCCATGGAGTTAAAAAAAAGGTAGTTTACAACAATGATGTATAAACATCTCTGAAAGGATTGTTATGTTTCTCACATCTACTGCATATTGTGGGAATTTTGGGGGAAGAACGTTTCTTCCAAAACGAGTACTTAGAACTGGTACAATAAATTTAAATCGGGTAGACACGTCTTCAAAGATTACACCCGCCCAGACTGACAGTTGAATAATGTTACTGCAAAAAAGTTGCTGCAGTTGAAAAGTTGAAGAGAGATCATGCACGAATCACACACACGGAGGTAAAGGATACATAGATAATTGAATCGGCACCCATCGATGTGATCTGGCACAAGCTTTTACGGGTACACAAGCGTTGCAGACAGAGGGTGTCCGTGCTCTTTCTGGTGTACAAAAGGGGGTGTGTCTTGAAATTTACATACAAGTATTCTCGAACTGTCATTATAGAGAGTGTAAAGATTTTGTGAAGGTTGTCACAGGCGATGGGAATTTGGGTCTATCAATCTGACCCCGGGCAACACATCGATCACTCGTTTTGATGTTCCTAAACGGCTCCACCCCTATCAACTATTGGTGATCTCAGAACACTGGCAAGAGGAATGTGGTCCTATTTTTTTGAAAATAATGACAAATCACCACAATTCTAAAAGGGGAGCAACATACGGTTACCTTAGACCGGTACATGCATCATTGCATGCCCGCGGTGTTTAAAGCTTGGCGCCAAATACGGGTACTTGAGGGTTGATGCTACTCCATTGCAATGTCCTGTTTTACACAGCTTCTAAATCATTTACATTTCTAACAGATTAGGCTGTCTGCCTATATGATGTTCCGATCACTATATTTTCCTGAATTGGCCCCGGGTTTCGACGTTTTCCTGTTTTTACATTTAAAGAAAAAGCTCCGAGGAAACCCTTATACGAGAGCCCTGATGCTGCTGTCCGAGAATAAACGAGGGGTATTGAGGGTATCGGCAAAAACACTCGCGCCGACATGTTTAAAATGTATATCTACAGAATGTTAAAGTGTGTCGCAGCTCAGGAAGGATCCTTCGAGAAAATGGCGTGGTCAAATTAACGGTGAGCTGTGCGCTAATATGAGATTCTAAGGACTTCCAGAACAGCCCTCGTATTCAATGCACAGATCTCAGTCTCTTGACTTAACAATAACACCCAACACAAAAGGCATCAACAACAGATCATGCATGCTAATACAGGCCACCAGACTCAGGGGGTGAGGTGGGAACTTCCACCTGGGAAAAAAACAAAGAAGAGAGGGAAGAAGAAAACCACTTGCTTTCCGTTGGGATCCAAACCCACAAACATAGCTGGAATCCGGGCCCCTGTCATCCTTTTTTTTTTTTTTTTTACACTACAGGTGAGTTCTGAAAGTGAAGCACAACAGCTCATGATCTATGCACTAATCTAATTGAGTGAAATAAACTATACAAAATCTGAAAACATTTTAAAAGTAAAAGTAAAACCAATCAGAAATCATGAAAGGTCATTTCTTGGAACAGTTCATAAAGCAAAGTCTAAGTTTTCTTTTACATGTTTTACAAAATAACCTTTCTTGCTTTCTGACTTTTGACGATTATCTTTCAAAAAAGAAACAAGTTGCGTAAGGCAAAAATACAACATTTAGTCAAGCTCAGTCGAACTCACAGAATGAAACTGAACGCATTGCATTTTTTCCGCAAGACCGTACACTCGTAGCATCGTCTGTCCACCGCTTGTGGCAAAGGCAGTGAAATTAACAATCCAGAAAAGCGCGGTAGCGGTTGCGCTGAGGAGGATAGCACGCTTTTCTATATCTCTATTCTTTTTAACTCTCTGAATGTGTTTTTAATCCAAACATATCATATCTATATGTTTTTGGAATCAGGAACGGACAAGAAATAAGATGAAATTGTTTTTAAATCGATTTCGGAAATTTAATTTTAATCTTAATTTTTATATTTTTAATTTTCAGAGCTTGTTTTTAATCCGAATATAACATATTTATATGTTTTTGGAATCAGAAAATGATGAAAAATACAATAAACGTAATTTTGGATCATTTTATAAAAAAAATAATTTTAATTACAATTTTCAGATTTTTAATCATTAATGACCAAAGTCAAATTAATTTTTAAGCCTCCAAGCTGAAATGCAATCCCAAAGTCCGGCCTTCGTCGAAGATTGCTTGGCCAAAATTTCGATAAATTTGATTGAAAAATGAGGGTGTGACAGTGCCGCCTCAACTTTTACAAAATGCTGGATATGACGTCATCAAAGACATTTATCAAAAAAATGAAAAAAACGTCTGGGGATATCATACCCAGGAACTCTCATGAAAAATGTCATAAAGATCGGTCCAGTAGTTTACTCTGAATTGCTCTACACACACACACACACACACACACACACACACACACACACACACACACACACACACACACACACACACACACACATACACCATGACCCTCGTCTCGATTCCACCCTCTATGTTAAAAAATTTAGTCAAAACTTGACTAAATGTAAAAAGAAAACAAAATAAAACCTTTCAAAGAAATGCAGGTTCTAACTGCTCTTAAAGGTCTAGCCAAAGAAAATGAGGCAAAAAGAGATACTCAGGTAGTGACTGATTTATGACTTATGTTATAATTAATTTAAATCCACTACGAATGAAATATTTTTAGGAAATAAAGACAAGCAAGAAAAAAAACCTGGTCCCTACTCCCATGGTAAAAAGACAGAAAGATATATATACAGTGGAAAACCTTCACAAATCTTATTTACAGAGGTTGGGAACAAAAAGTCTGAGAGAAGGAGTTTTAAAAGGGGGGTTCCACTGTATCACAAAGGCCAATATCTAGGTAGAATAGGGCAGGTGGGATTGGGAGCTCAAATCATCCAGAGATGAGAGAGAGAGAGAGAGAGAGAGAGAGAGAGAGAGAGAGAGAGAGAGAGAGAGAGAGAGAGAGAGAGAGAGAGAGAGAGAGACAGAGACAGAGAGAGAGAGAGAGAGAATTGAACTTTATTTATTTATTTATTTATTAAGGAGATTTCTATAGCGCATAACTAAAAGCACTATGCGCTTACATTTCACAAGGATACAGATTTAAGGCTAGGCCTTTTCTTACAATCTGTCCTTGGGACGCATACACACACAATAAGAAAAATAAACATAAAAACCGTAAAAGCAAAAACTGAAAAGAGGTGGAGAAAAAATAAACATATGATGAGAGAGAGAGAGATAGAGGGAGAGAGAGAAAAGAAGAGAGAGACTGACTCTCACTCAGTGAGACTGAACTTTACTTTACAAGGATAAAGATTTAACTTTTAAGGCTGGGCCATTTTTTACAATCTGTCCTTGGGAGAAAAAAAAAACACTTCCAGTTTACACTACCAGAAACCCTATTGAAGTTCAAACACCAATATATAATATATCATACATGTTTGAGATGATGATGATAATGATGATGAAGATGATTTTACAGAGAGAGAGAGAGAGAGAGAGAGAGAGAGAGAGAGAGAGAGAGAGAGAGAGAGAGAGAGAGAGAGAGAGAGAGAGAGAGAGAGAGAGAGAGAGAGAGAGAGAGAGAGAGAGAGAGAGAGAGAGAGAGAGAGAGAGAGAGAGAGAGAGAGAGAGAGAGAGAGAGAGCAAGAGAGGAGTTTTAATAGCTACAAATGTAAGGAAAAAAAAAAGTCTGTTTACGGTATCCCGACCGACCCTATTTTTTCGTGCGACCCTAGACTTTTTTTTGGCACTGGGAAATTTTTGTTAAAAATTTAAAAAAAATAATAAAAAAATAAAAAATATTAAAAAAAAAGTCTGTTTTTTGGCAAATTAAAAAAAAATGCTTTTTTGGAAATAAACAAGAAGAGCAAACGCTCGATCGAGTCACTTTCGCAGTTCTGAATATTATATGAGGCATCAGATGGACAGGAAGAAATTGCTATTCACAACACAATACAGATGTAAATAATTTGATGTAAAGAATAATCCTATAAAGTTTGAATCAAATCCGATGAATAGTTTCAGAGATATGATATTTCAATTTTTTTCCTTCAAGACATACCTGTGACCTTGAAAAAGGTCAAAGGTCACCAAAGCAGACGTCAAAGTGTAGAGGTCACTGGGAGTCACGTTCACATAAAATTTGAGCCCGGTCACTTTTATAGTTTCCGAGAAAAGCCCAACGTTAAGTTGTGTGTTGCCGAACAGAAAAGGCTAGTTATCTCCCTTGTTTTTCTGATAACGTTCGTAAAAGGCTACAGATGTAAATACTTTGATGTAAAGAATAATCCTACAAAGTTTCAATCACATCCGATGAACTTTGTCAAAGATATAAAATGTCTAATTTTTCCTTTGACGCTGACCTGTGACCTTGAAAAAGGTCAAAGGTCAACGAAACCATCGTTAAAGTGTAGAGGTCATTGGAGGTCACGACTAAACAAAATATGAGCCGGATCGCTTTGATAGTTTCCGAGAAAAGTCCAACGTTAAGGTGGTGTCTACGGACGGCCGGCCGGACGGCCGGCCGGACAGACTAACACTGACCGATTACATAGAGTCACTTTTTCTCAAGTGACTCAAAAAATAAAAAAATAAAAATAAAATCCCGACCTACCGACCCTATTTTTTTGGCCTATGTTACCGTAAACAGACTATTTTTGTTGTTGTTGCCTAATCACAGGTTATCCAATGAATCCAAAGCCCACAAAGATTATACATAGAGAATACTACATGGCTTGCTGTGTCGTACCAGATTTACACGAGTTGTTTATTAAAATATTGAACTGCGAGTGAAAGCGAGCTGTTCACTATTTGAAAAAGCAACGAGTGTAAATCTGGTACGACACAGCAAGCCATGCAGTATTCTGTTTATCCTACATACTGCACTTACGTGTATTTTACTGAAAATGTCTTGCAGTCAAGGCAGCTAAATTGAAGACGCTTGTTTTGGAACCTCGATCTCTTCTAAAGCCTCGTGCAATCTAGTACGTCAAAGTAAAGAAACGTCACCCTGAAAGTGTGGCGTGACGTGTTAGTTCTAAAGATTCATCGAGGGTAATTAGCGAGCGCAATTTTTGTTTCTATAATGACGTTTGTCTTGGTGACTTTGGCATCATAAGCAGTGGAAAAACAGGTCCCTGCCAGACTTGCTTGACATGACCTCATTTACATGATATACACACGTGTGATTTGAACGATTATTATCTCACGGGTGTCTCTCTCACGTATGTAGGATAAATTGTACTTTGTAAGTAGTTTATTTGTAACTGTTGCTGCTAATTCAATTGTAACAGCAATATATCAGAAGACTCATACCTAGAGATACCAAGGACAAAAGCTAGGGGTCCATAGGAATGGGATCCCTCAAAGCTTGCATCCTCTGATGGTGAGTAATAACTAATATATATATGCTTTACCACAAAGCAGTTTTCACATGGAGCAGCAGACCTACGCCATTGATAAGTAATTTCTGTGCTTATAGTTATAGTTATACAGTACAGAACTGCATTTTCTTTTCTTAAATAAGACATGTTCATTATAGTATCTCATCGGTGAGGAATTTAAGAGAAAGACCCTCCAGATAAACAACCATCCCAAACGCCACAAGACGAACAGCCATAAACATTTCATGAAATGAATAACATAAATGAAAACTTCATTTAAAATACCTGTGCTATGTCATGCAGTGTTGTTTGGAAAGCTTGTGATGTCGCTGGATGTTGTGGCAACTTCTAGTTCGGCCCATCCAGCGACTGAGCATCAGCTGGGGTGAAGCTGATCAGCCTTTAAAAGTATTAGCCATGTAACCTCCGAAGCTTATAAAGTTCCACATCTTGCTAATGGTCAAGTTGGTCAGTCCTGTGGTCAATAGAAAAAGTGGTCCAACACAAATGACGAAACACAAGTTCAAGCCCATAACCTGTATAACCCTGAATTGATTGATACATGTTTACTTGTTAGCATTAGCAAACATGTACTATAAACTATAAAATCAATGTGTACAGTGTAGTCTACTTCCCATGCACAGCTGTTTGGCTAATGTCAGTTCTACTAATTATCTCAAAACAATTACAATATATTGTACTGTTGTAGCAGGACAGAACTCTAAATGAGGTCAAATTTATTGTAATGGTCACACGGTAGTTGGTACACCTATAAATAGTAAACCTAAACTTTACCCCAAAGTCAAAGAGAAAGTTGAGTCAGTCATGCAGTCACTCACTGTAGTCTATGACTGTGGTAACTAATATTAAAAATAAAACAAGCAGTGTTGATGAAGTATTGTTTACATGATGACAAGAAGATCGACACTTCGTTTTATCAGCATTATTCACCTGACTTTGACTGAAAGAAACGAGTAGGCCCCGTCCTAGTAATACTATTTACTAATACTTGTCTTACGTGTGACGCCATTAGAAATAGAATACTAACTATGTCGTAGCTCCTTTCCAAATGTTTCCCAAACCGATTCGTCACCTTGCGAAAAAGTAGGCAGCGATACCACACGAATACACATTAGAAGTGTTCCAAAATGTCCATTTTCTAATCTTGACGAGGTAAAACTCAGGAATAGCTCCCACACATGAGATTTGTTGACAAACAAAAATACCAAAACATTGCCACAGTGCACAACACTCACCCTTTTCCGGGAAATCGTCGTTATCTCCCCTGAAGGAAGAGAGATAATTTTTGCTTCAGTGCTTGTTCCAGAGTTGTAGTTCTTGGAAGCTTCGCCCTCCAGCCATCCTTCTAGTTCACTAGACTTGTTTCATTAAATTCTTCCTTGCTGTTATATGTGATTCCATTAGTCCCTTGCTCCATAAGATGCTGTTTATGTATGCGTGCACTGCTGATGTGCCGGGCAACTCGCTGCTAAATCCACATAATGATTCACTGTAGAAACTTCTTTCCCTCTCAATCTCATTTCCGTCGATTTCTTATCTGCCAAATGAATTTTTTAAATGGTTACAATGTAACTTACATACAGTTTAATTATAATAGGGCTCAGTGATAGCAATCTGGTTTTTTTCAACCAAAATGTATTCATATTTCAATTTTCATCCTTTCCGCTGAGTTTTAGTTTCCAGGCTGGAACACTTGAAGAGGATGAGTGTGTGTATGTATGTGCATGCATGCGTGTGTGTTTGTGAGAGAGAAACAAAGAGAAGGAGGGTGTGTGTGTGTGTGAATGTGTGTGGGGGAGAGACACAGAGAGAAGGAGGGCGAGCATATGAATGAAAAAGAAGAATAGAAATACTCTAAAGCAACACAATAGGCAGTGAACCTGTCTTTAATGTACCATCTTGACGTGTACAAGTTACATTTTTTTTCTCCAACATCTCTTTTACACAAGTTGACACGTAATGTGTGAAGAATAAAGAAGAGAGCAAGAAAAATATAACAGGAGGAAAGTGATGGTACATGCACTGAATTAAGAAATACTGTTTAGAATTAGAACAAACAATGAATGACACACTAGCTGATTTTCAACAATTTTACAGACACATGTTTCTACAACTAAGAACTCAATGTTTTATGAACATTTATTTAATTAACAAACAGATTGCTCTGCACTCAGAAAGAATGAAACTGACTGATGTAAAGCAAAAACATTTGTTTTAAAGGTACATGTAGTTATGCAAAAAGACTATCAAGTGTACAACGTTATTCTTTAATCTATTTTTATCCATGGGCGAACCATTAAATGCTTTAAAGTTTTATTTACTTCTAGACACATTACATCCTTGATGATTTGAAGATATATATTGAATTGCAAGTACAGAATGCTTTTTTAAATTTATTTACCTAACAACATACCAGATACCACATGGACACCAAACAAGGAAACAAAAACAATGAAAACAGAACATTTAAAGGCAGTAATAACAAGAACATTTTTCAAGAATGTTTCCATTCTTTCCCTTTGGAAAATATTTCTTATCCATTGAAAACAACATCAGATTACTTACAAGAAGAAAAGTGGTGAGGAGGAGGGGGGGGGGGGGGGGGGGTCGGGGGGGGGGTGGTGAGGGGTGTTCAAAGAATTATGACTGAATATTCAGTCCTCTGTCACTTATCAACACAACTTCTGTCTTTGGGCTCAGTATGATAAATAACATACCAGAAAAAAATAAATGTCCACATTCTCACTCTTGATGACATTCAGATTCAACATCCACAGTGGCACCAGTGACACTACCAAATTCCGCTCTCTTTTGAGCTGGCATTCTCTATGCTTGGCAGGTAGTTCAAGTAACTTCCACACATTTAACATCCAAACAACCACACACCAAAAAGTGCCAGAAAATTGTAATTCTAAACACATACATCCTTAAAAAAGGAATCTGCAACACAGACATACTGAATATTGAGGTACTGAAAATACACATACATTCTGAATAAGCAATTACAAACACAAATCCTGAAAAGCATCACCCCCACCCCCCATCTCAAATTGATTTATGCAAATTTATTCTTGATGTAGATGGTTTCAGGTTGCACGATGCCCCCGGTCAGTTCCTCCTCCACCCCCTCCAACGCCCACTCATGACAGCAGACCTCCAGCGCCTCCCATTCGGCCTTGAAGGCTTTCATGGGGTCCGGTGGCGCCATCATGGCCGATCCCGACATCTGGTCCTGCATGGCACGAGTCTGATCCGCAGCTGGAGAAAAAAACAAGTTGCGTAAGGCGAAAATACAATATTTAGTCAAGTAGCTGTCGAACTCACAGAATGAAACTGAACGCAATGCCATTTTTCAGCAAGACCGTATACTCGTAGCATCGTCAGTCCACCGCTCATGGCAAAGGCAGTGAAATTGACAAGAAGAGCGGGGTAGTAGTTGCGCTAAGAAGGATAGCACGCTTTTCTGTACCTCTCTTTGTTTTAACTTTCTGAGCGTGTTTTTAATCCAAACATATCATATCTATATGTTTTTGGAATCAGGAACCGACAAGGAATAAGATGAAAGTGTTTTTAAATTGATTTGGACAATTTAATTTTGATAATAATTTTTATATATTTAATTTTCAGAGCTTGTTTTTAATCCGAATATAACATATTTATATGTTTTTGGAATCAGTAAATGATGGAGAATAAGATAAACGTAAATTTGGATCGTTTTATAAATTTTTATTTTTTTTTACAATTTTCAGATTTTTAATGACCAAAGTCATTAATTAATTTTTAAGCCACCAAGCTGAAATGCAATACCGAAGTCCGGGCTTCGTCGAAGATTACTTGACCAAAATTTCAACCAATTTGGTTGAAAAATGAGGGCGTGACAGTGCCGCCTCAACTTTCACGAAAAGCCGGATATGACGTCATCAAAGACATTTATCAAAAAAATGAAAAAAACGTATGGGGATTTCATACCCAGGAACTCTCATGTCAAATTTCATAAAGATCGGTCCAGTAGTTTAGTCTGAATCGCTCTACACACACACACAGACACACACACACACACACACGCACACACACACGCACGCACATACACCACGACCCTCGTTTCGATTCCCCCTCGATGTTAAAATATTTAGTCAAAACTTGACTAAATATAAAAAGCAAAACAAACAAGTCATGAGATTTCTTTGTATCCACACAGAAAAAAACTGTGTTGATGAGCAACTGCCGACACAAACACACACAAAAAGAAGAAAAAGAGATAAATTGGCTTAAAATAAAACTCAGAACTGTTCAAAAATAACAATTCTACAGTCAAACATGCCCTGGCAACCACCTCTCGATAACGTTGACCTCTCCCTGGCGACCACCTCTCGATAACGTTGACCTCTCCCTGGCGACCACCTCTCGATAACGTTGACCTCTCCCTGGCGACCACCTCTCGATAATGTTGACCTCTCCCTTGTGACCACCCCAAAGGATCCCCAACAAGATTTTTTCAGTACAATTCACCTTTTTGACCACCTGTCAACAACTTTTGGTTGGTTCCTTGTGTGGTCGTTACAGACAGGTTCAAACGTGCTTCTCTACTAACAAACCAAACCTTAGAAGTTAGAATTGTAACATGTAAACAGTACATAAATTAGGTAAGGCAGTCAAAAACGTTCATGCAAGCACTAAATCTCACCATTGTCTTGTCCCAGGATGAGGGTGTACATGCTTCGCAGACCAAACACGTTGAGGAAGTACCAAGAGGCTGAGCTCACCCTGTAACAATGTAACAATGTCAATCAGTGTTGTGTGTACAGTTCTGAGTTGGGGGTGGGGATGAAGACAGTGGCAGAGGGAAGGGAGGTAAGAGTGGAGGGACATGGGGGACAACTACATAGAGACAACAGAAAGGGTTAAGGGTTTAACTTAAATACATGCACCACACTTTATGACAAAAGAGTCTGACAAAAAAAAAAGACAAAAAAGAAAGGTTTCCACAGCAGATTTTTCAAAAATGCTGACTAGAACCCTAACCCTGCCTCTTCAACATTAGAAAAGACTAAACTATTACAGCATAATGATAAGGAATTGTCATTTATGAAGTAACTTTTAATCATAGAAGTAAAATAAAACATAGAAGAAAAAGCAAGCCAAACCATTAACAGAACACATTACACTTTACATGACAGTGACATTTCCACGGGTGCATGCAAGGTCGAAAAGCTCTGCGTGAACTATTATTATGTCTACTGTTCCTGGACTCTGGCTTCAATACTGTATTCCTGCAGGCACCGTGACCGATCAAAAAAGACAGAATTTAAATTTCCACAACATGCATCTCTGGCAAGTACTCACCAGGAAGCATCCAGTGATGCCAGCTCGACGCCTCGCTGCAACATAGGCTTGAAGCGCAGAGTCAGTGGGAAAGGAACCTTGGCTGTCGAAGAAACAAGGCAAGAACACTCTGTTACATTTTCAGCACCACACATTCTTACAGTCCAACTCGGTCTGGTCTTCGGGACCTGCTTACCCTTGCATGTTGATCATAAAGTTTGAAAACGCCCAGTATCTAGTTTTTGAAACTGATATAAAAAAGACAAAGTTACAGTCACAAAGTTGAGTATTGAAATCAGGCTAAATAGTTGAAGTTTGAAAACAACCTGTAATTGTAAAGGCCTTGAAGGATCAAGATTCTTTAATTAAGCAGACACAAACCGTGCAGTGAAGCAAATACTATTTTATAACAACATGTAATCCTAATAAATCTATTAAATGTAACAGGTTCTGTATGCACATGTATGTGAGTGTTTACGTATACATGTGTGTATAACTATATTACACACATTAAAAGAGACCATGTGTACGTGTGCATTAGATAGAGTATATGCTTGTTTAACTTACTTGTGAGAAATCCAGAGAAGGCCCAGTTGATCCAGCCACCAATGATGATCATGGGAAGAACGTTGGTTACATTTCCCTTCATCATGTCCGTCATCATTGAAGGATCTGCAGGGAATAGACAGAGAACAAAATTTTCCTAGTCATTGCACTGTGTTATGAAGGACTTGTAAGTGTAAGTGTTGTGAAAGGATACCCACAAATTACAGAAATATGCAATCTGCCAATCAATAATGACTAGACAGCAGTATAATAATTGTTTGATTCTGGTGACAATAGCAGACCTGGGAACCCCTGTTTTGCACTTTGAGTATTCTCAAACAAACTTGGTGTATTTTCAAAAAAATGAGCGTACTCCATACAGCTTGTGCACATCCATGATTAAAACATGCCTCATGCGTGCGTCCGTCACACCGTTAATTAAGTTTACCTACACATTTAAAACAAATGCTTTTTTCAATTTTTACTGACAAAAACTGTACCGTATTTGAGGGACTTCCGACTACAAGCCGCGACTTTAAAAAAAAAAAAATCGCATGGCGGCTTATAAAAAGATGCGGCTAAAACGTTACCTAAACTTGAATAGCATTCACCTAATGGAAGTCGCCGCGGATTTTCATTTCGCTCGATTAGCGATTACCGGTACTTTATTAGCTCTCTACTCAAGACTCGACGCTTTTCTTTCTTTCGCGAATCTTCGTTTGTCAACAAGTCGTCGTGACAAGCGTACAGAGAAACACCGGATGCATCAGGATCTCGCGCGCGCGAGATTTCGTTTTTTTTGTGTCTCGCGATAGTTGGAGGAGCGAGAGCCGCCATGTTGTGTTTTCGTCTGCTCGAAATGTGCGCAAAAGTCGTAAATCATCCCAAAAAAGCTTATTCCGGGCGGGACTACATGTGTGTGTTGGTTACAAATTGTGTGTGTGTGATATTTTTCTTCAAACTTTTTCACTTTTCTTCTTTGTTTCACTTGTTTATTCTCGGAGCCGATTTCGCCAAATACTGTACTTTCGTTTGCCTGGTTGTTTTGATTGATTGACACGATCCGATTATATTTTTTTCGACGGCGGCTAATATAGTGACGTAATCATGTGCCAAAATACTGGATCGGCTTCAGGATGGGCTTGTGAAGAAAAGTAGTCTAGGAATTTGTCTCGTCATATTTTTTTCCCACTGACCGTACTGAGCGTATTCTCGACAATCATGCGTACAAAATACGGCGAAATTGTATGGTTTCCCAGGTCTGCAATAGACAATGTTTAGAAATAAATCTTTCGTGCTTGTATGCTGGGATGGCCAAATTGTCCGCCCGGTCTCCAGGGGCAAGTAAAAATTGTGCCGGGCGAGGTGAAACTGTCTGGCAGCTTGCCCGGCTGGCCAGTGAAAATTCTGGTCAAATGCACATTTGCTAAAAGTAAACCAAACATTTGTAAATTGTATAATGACATCATGATAATAAATAGTTATTAGTATGACATTAATTTAAATGCAATTAAAATGTAGCTGAACTGACAACACACTGCATGTGCTATCCTATAAAAAGAAACTGATAAACAATAATTCAATAAAAAAGCATAACAAGAAGAGCAAACGCTCGATCGAGTCACTTTCGCAGTTCTGAATATTATATGAGGCATCAGATGGACAGGAAGAAATTGCTATTCACAACACAATGAGTCACGTTCACATAAAATTTGAGCCCGGTCACTTTTATAGTTTCCGAGAAAAGCCCAACGTTAAGTTGTGTGTTGCCGAACAGAAAAGGCTAGTTATCTCCCTTGTTTTTCTGATAACGTTCGTAAAAGGCTACAGATGTAAATACTTTGATGTAAAGAATAATCCTACAAAGTTTCAATCACATCCGATGAACTTTGTCAAAGATATAAAATGTCTAATTTTTCCTTTGACGCTGACCTGTGACCTTGAAAAAGGTCAAAGGTCAACGAAACCATCGTTAAAGTGTAGAGGTCATTGGAGGTCACGACTAAACAAAATATGAGCCCGATCGCTTTGATAGTTTCCGAGAAAAGTCCAACGTTAAGGTGGTGTCTACGGACGGCCGGCCGGACGGCCGGCCGGACAGACTAACACTGACCGATTACATAGTCACTTTTTCTCAAGTGACTCAAAAAGGCTCCAGCTGATAAGAGAAATGTCATGATTGATGATCAAGTGCCACAAGCATCTGCAGTTGAAGGCCCACGCTTAACAAACCTGTCATTGGATTCTTTGCTTGAGACTCTCTTTTCTCCACCTTGAAGAAGCCCCTTTCCTCATTGTTGAAAAAGCTTTTTCTCATCAGGTAGCTCTGAAACAAAGTGAGGGTGATAAATGTATGGGTAACATCCATCTGTCTTTGCTGGAGTTGGACTTAAAAGTCTTTAAGTTTAGCGTTCAATAACGGTTACGATTTTAAGGTCAACATGCACATCTTGAGCAAATAAACAATGTTTAGAATACCTCTGTCAATGACAGGGTTTCATTTTCATTATTTTATTGTCCCATTGCTGGGAAATTCGGGTCGCTTCCTCCCAGTGGAAAGCTAGCAGCAACAGAGTTGTGCTACCCAGGTGTATGCGTGTTTAGGTGTTTTCAGCCACCTGCACTTATTGCAGAATGACCGAGGTCTTTTACGTGCCACAGTGGTGACACGGGGGTGGAACATGAATATCGTCTCTGAGTCTGCACATAAAGTTGACCCGTGTCAGTCCCGAGACGGATTCGAACCTGCAGCCCTAGGATCACAAGTCCAGTGTTCTACTAATTGAGCTACCGGGCCCCCAAATTTCCTTGTATTGATGAGGACAATAAAACTTCTTGTATCTTGTATCTTGTATCTTGTAAAATATGAAAGAGGGTTGTACTGGCTGTGGAGGAGGTGCAACTCTTCCACACTGCATAACTATCTGAGTTATTTACGGAAAATGACCATGGCCATATGATTACATTCTCACTCTCAGTGAAAACTTTTACTAAAACCGTGTATTTATTTGAATTTAAAACAATTCAAACTATTTCAGAATGTACAGATCAAATTTTCACAATTGTATTTTTCATTATAAATATAATTGAACTATACTAAGCGACAAGAAATAATTACCAGCACAGTTATTTATACATTTCATAGAAATAAGATTAAGAATGCCTGCAAAAGATATATCAGGCATGGGAATTGAAAATTGTAAAAAAGGCTGAAAATTTATAACTGAAGACGCGAAGCGTGAAGTCGACGGCGCGAAGCGCCTAGCCTTACTAGGGGGGTCCGGGGGCATGCTCCCCCGGAAAAAAAATTCTCCAAAGAACCCAGATGGTGCAATCTGGTGTCATCTGAGCTCCAAGTTTGCCATTAAATTCTGTTGTTAGAATCAGAGTTTTTAGTACCAATTTTAGCTTTATTGAAGAAAAAAAATATTTACATGTATTATATGGTTTAAATTTGTAAAAAAATTGATCTGTTGAGACAAACAGGAAAATGTAACTTGTAACACAATCTGTGCAATCTGGTTTACTTTCAAACATAAAAGTTCAAGCAGTGCGTGAACAAAGTACGGAAAGTTTTTGCGGGCTTTTGCACAAAGGCAAAAGTAACCGGTGCTTTTTTTGTCTGCCTCCCCCTTTATTTTTTTGGCGGACACTTTTGCTTTTTCGGCGGAACAAATAAAAAAATTGGCGGAAATCCGCCGTTCGGCGGACAATTCCCATGCCTGATATATATATATATATATATCAAAAATTACATAAAACTTTAAAAAAGGGATAGATCTGCCTCATCCCTCACTTTTCATACAAAGCTGGCGTTTCCCCATCTCACATTCCCCACTTTTTCGTCAGGGCGTAAAACTGAAATTTCTCTCTCTCACTCTCAGTCTCATCCCAAAGAAAAAAGTTAAATTTTAACTTAAAACTTAAAGATAATGTACGCTCTCTGCGTTAGTTTACCTGCTTAGGTATGTACTTTCCATTTTCCCTCAGGACTCTGCTTCTGATGAGGGCATGACTGCAATCACAAGAAATAGAAAAAAGTGTCACGTAAACTAGCTGGCTGAATTATTTCATGAATTTTGTTGCAAGCAGATTATAATTTAAATTGAAATTGAAAAACAGTGTAACTTTAACAACTAACAATAACATATTCATTGTCCAGGGTTTGATTTACTAGTGCGCCCTGCGCCATTGGCGCATTAAATCTGAAAATGTCCCATCACAATTCCTTCAGTGCGTCAAAGGGCGCATTGAGATTAAATACCACTGCGCCACCAATTGACCAAATGTACACTTTACATCGGATTACACACACACACACACACACACACAGATAACCAATATAGCGGTTAATTCTCAGATGGCACCATGTTGCACCATTTTGCATCTTTGGTCAAAACGCGTACAGGCCTCTTTTGTGCTTCTTGCCTTCGATTATTATGTTCCATCGGAATTTGGTTGAGGGGGAAAAATGTCCCATTGCCCTTTTCTCCCAGGCAAAACCCTGATTGTCTGACAGTGACAGTGACAGTGACAGTGACAATTACTAAGGCCCCCCCAAAAAATAGATGTAGTTTAGGTAACATATCCAAACAAAATAGGGTAGGAAGGTAGGCAATCACTTTTTTTTGTTAAAACTTTTTTTTCTAATGTGTACAAATTAAACCTACTTGACAGGGAAATAAGTGTGCGACTCGAGCACTTTCGCTTTCATTGCGTTTTCTGCACTGGTTTTTGTTGTTTTTGTTGTGTGTTTTTTTTGGTGACAAATGTAATAAAAAGTTATAGGGTCGGCCCCTAAAAATAGGGTAGGTCGGGTTACCGTAACCACACCTTTTTTTTTTTTAGGCCTAATACTAGTAGCACATGTAGTAGAAGTTGTAGTAGGGCCTGGAAGATAATTTCATAAGGCCTAAAAAAAAATAGGTGTGGTTACGGTAACCCGACCTACCCTATTTTTAGGGGCCGACCCTATAACGTTTTATTACATTTGTCAAAAAAACCCCACAAAAACAAGAAAACGCGTTCAGAAAACGCAATGAAAGCGAAAGCGCCCGAGTCGCACACTTATTTCCCTGTCAAGTAGGTTTAATTTGTACACATTAGAACAAAAAGTTAAAACAAAAAAAAGTCAGTGATTGCCTACCTAGTACCTTCCTACCCTATTTTTTTCGGCTATGTTACCGTAACCACACCTATTATTTTTTTTGGCCTAAGCCTCGCAGCTTTTTATGCGTCCCATCTCATTTTTGCAAATTTGTTTCAGGTCAGTCATTTATAACATACTCAATATCAATATATTTTTTTTGCATCGTTGTACTTATGTAATGACTCAATAATGTATATTTTTTTGTGTCTAGCACATTTTTAAAAGACATGCGGCTACTGAGGTAGGATGTCAGCCAGGCTTCTGCCAAAATAAACTCCAGACTGAATTCTTCCCATCCAATTTCAAGAGGTACAATTAGTTAGACTTAGAGGGAGAAAAGCATGTCAAGAACACGCCAGTTATAAATACAGCACCCTATACTCACGTGACACTGAGAATACTGACATGTAAAATTAACTTCAGACTAAATGTTTCTCCGCCAATTTCAAACGGTACAATTATCTTGAGGGAGAAAATCATGGCAAGATCTTGCACCTGAAGCAGATTTGTGATGTAATTCGATCGATTTTACCCCAAATTCGATTTATTAGAACACGCACCGAGCGGTTAAGTTAATTTCAAAGTCAAAATACCATTTACAATCACAAACTAGAATCTAAGGGGGGTAATACATGGTCCAAAAAGCGATCAGCAGCACACCTCGGTGCGTTTTCGAATAAATCGAATTTGGGGGAGTCACATACATGTCACGTGAGTATAGGGTGCTGTATTTACTGGCGTGTTGTCAAGATCTTGCAATTTAAGCAGATTTGTGAATGCAGACTTGAGAACCCCTGTTTTGCACTTAAAGTTAGACTACTTAAGAGTATTCACAAACAAACTTGGTGTATTTTCAGAAAAATGAGCGTACTCCACACAATATTTGTACATCCATGATTTAAACACGCTTCATCTGTGTCCGTCACTCCGTTAATTACATTTACCAGTACATTTAAACAAATGCTTCTTTCAATGTTTACTGACAAAACATGTTATACTTATTAACTTATACTTGACAAATTGTAGTGTGTCAAAATACTGAATCGGCTTCGGGATGCGCTTGTGAAGAAAAGTAATGTAGGAATTTTTCTCGTCGTTTTTTTTTTATCCACTGACTGTAGCCTGTAGGCCCTACTGATCGTATTTTAGACAAATTATGCGTACAAAACACGGCAAAATCGTATGGGTTCCCAGATCTGTGAATCACAGAATGTGATGAAATTCGATACATCTTCCCCCCAAAATCGCATTAGGCCTTAAAAAAAATAGGTGTGGTTACGGTAACCCGACCTACCCTATTTTTAGGGGCCGACCCCATAACTTTTTATTACATTTGTCAAAAAAAACAGAAAAAAAACAAACAAAAACGAGTGCAGAAAACGCAATGAAAGCGAAAGCGCTCGAGTCGCACACTTATTTCCCTGTCAAGTAGGTTTAATTTGTACACATTAGAAAAAAAAGTTAAAAAAAAGAAGTGATTGCCTACCTTCCTACCCTATTTTTTTGGGCTATGTTACCGTAACCACACCTTTTTTTTTTTTTGGCCTTATTTGAAAACACACGGGGTGAAAACGTCCCATAAAATGTTAAATCTTGAATTAAACAAGAAAGATTTTGTGTTGAAGCAAATTTCTAAGTCAAAATACTATTTTTCATCACGAATTAGACTCCATCAGTCCACGAGTGAAATACGGGGTCCAAAGTTCGCTCAACAGCACTTCGGAGAATAGGGGGAATAGTCAGAATGGAATTTATTTGAGATAAACAAGGCCGGCTGACATCCTACCTAAACAATACCCTGTAGCCGCATGTCTTAAAATCATTAATACTTGCATTTGGTAAGCTGGTGCATCTTTTACTGTTTTAGTTTTACAAAAACACTAAGTCACTATAAGTCACATGTCTTCCAAAGGAGTGCAACAATGTTTTTTACAGTGTATTCAAAACAATTTAATTTAATAAAGTAAATGAACTCTTCTGAACTAATATCCTATTATTTTTTCTCCATCCAGACCGACTGCCTATCATGTTACACATGTATGTATGCCTGTCTCACTCAGTCACTCACTCACTGTCTAGAGCTATGAAGGTTGATAGTCACGCTTACATTTACAATCAACGACAGAACCAGCCAAAACCCACCTGTCTGCAACTTGTTGCAAGTCCGATTTCTTCTCAGACGACAGAAGAATCGTAACGTAATGCCTGATTATTCCTATAAGAAATGTAATTACAACAATGGGTAAAAATACCCAGACTCTGATGTTGGAGTCTAACAGGAGTTCTGCCATCTTGGTCGGTAATGGGGAGTATTGTTTGTATCGTTTACGATAGATACTATTATGTACGTACAATAAATAAACAAATCAACTGTACTTCATCAGAATTTAAAATTTTGAATTGTCTACTTGACATATTTGATGAGAAGTCAGTTTCAATTACATACTGCTTCTATTTGACATTTCTCAAAGATACATCATGAAGTCATCCCCCAAGAAACAAGTTGCAAGGGAAGGTACTCTGACATACTGAACAAGCATGGAAGAGAAAGTGCTCGCCTACGAAACTTTCTTGAACGAAACACTGCGACAGAATCTGAAGTAAGCTATTCTTTCAAGAAAATGTTAAATGATGTTGACAAATCGTTCTCTGTGTGCATGTGACTGTGTGAGGAAGAATCAGAAAACAAGAACGGTAGGTTGTTGGATTTGGAACGTTTGTTATCAATTGACAAAACAATACATTTACAATTATATCGACCCAACGGTCTTTTATTTTTAAGTGCACAGACAAACAATTAATAACAAAAACTTATCTGGTTGATTTTTTCTTCCACATGCCACGGAGCCGCATGCGAATGAATGATGTGGCTTCATGGCAGGCGGAAGAAAAAATCAGCCAGATAAGTTTTCGGTATTAATTTTTTGTCTGTGCACTTAAAAGACCGTTGGGTTGATATATATTTGTGAATGTATTGTTTTTGAGTCACTTGAGAAAAAGTGACTCTATGTAATCGGTCAGTGTTAGTCTGTCCGGCCGGCCGGCCGGCCGGCCGGCCATCCGGCCGGCCGTCCGTAGACACCACCTTAACGTTGGACTTTTCTCGGAAACTATCAAAGCGATCGGGCTCATATTTTGTTTAGTCGTGACCTCCAATGACCTCTACACTTTAACGATGGTTTCGTTGACCTTTGACCTTTTTCAAGGTCACAGGTCAGCGTCAAAGGAAAAATTAGACATTTTATATCTTTGACAAAGTTCATCGGATGTGATTGAAACTTTGTAGGATTATTCTTTACATCAAAGTATTTACATCTGTAGCCTTTTACGAACGTTATCAGAAAAACAAGGGAGATAACTAGCCTTTTCTGTTCGGCAACACACAACTTAACGTTGGGCTTTTCTCGGAAACTATAAAAGTGACCGGGCTCAAATTTTATGTGAACGTGACTCATTGTGTTGTGAATAGCAATTTCTTCCTGTCCATCTGATGCCTCATATAATATTCAGAACTGCGAAAGTGACTCGATCGAGCGTTTGCTCTTCTTGTTGTCAATAACAAACGTTCCAACAAGCTACTGTTCTTGTTATTTGATTCTGAATTTTGGAACGTTGGCAGCCTTTTTGTTTTTGGATTTGTGTGAGGAAGAGTTTTGATGCATGTGCAAAGCTAAATCACTGTCGTATTATAATCAGATTTTCCAGTACTAAGTTAGTACATTACATTTCAGGTGACGAGTAAACGTTTAAGATGATAAAGATGACCATAAAGTTCTAAAATAATACAGCTACATGATTCTGACTTTGATTTAAAACTTATTGTCACTTTCTCACTGAAGAAGCCACAAAAACCCTTGTCACTTCCTGCATATTGTCTTGTTTAGACTATTGTAATGCCCTGTTGATTGGATGTCCTTCGTTAGTTATCCAACCTCTCCAAACTGTTCAAAATGCTGCAGCCTGCATCATCCTTTGGTCAAAGAAAACACAGCATGTCACTCCCCTGCTGTACACACTCCACTGGCTGCCGGTGGAACAGCGTGTCATGTACAAAGTCGCTTGTCTGTGTTTCAAGGTCTTCTCAGGAAGTGCATGCCCCTCAGTACCTTTATGCAACTCCTGTACATATACACCCCATCACGCACACTCAGATCATCCGCTGACACCAGGCTACTGAAAGTTGAGCGCTTCAACGGGAAGCAGCACGGAGCAAGAAGCTTCTGTTGTGCTGCACCACCACTCTGGAACTCTCTTCCCTTCTCTGTCAGACACTTCACCTCTCTCAGCTCTTTTAAACAACAGTTGAAAACTTTCTTTTTCACAGAATATTACACCAACCTGGCCTAATGTCTTCTTCATTCCATTTGTGCACATACTCCTCTCCCATAAAGTTGTTATGATTGTTGAGAGTGTTACAATGATGTACATTTTTCTAGCAGCCTTTAGGACAATTGTCCTGAAGACTGAAAATCAATAGGACACAGTGTCCTGAGATTGCAATTTCAATAGGACAAAAACACGACTCGTAAAACCGCATTTAAAAAGATTCTTCCACCTTCCGCGACTGTCATGACTAGATACTCAAAGGATTGAATCACATTTCAAAGTTATTTGAACAGTTGTCGGTTTTTTTTCACTGCCCATCTGTCGACAATGTTTTTCAGGTAGGCATCTGACCGTTCTGCAGGTTCCTCAAGTTTTGCTTTCAGGATCATGTCCTGGGTTTTGACACACAATCGGTTTCTTCGAGCCGTACACACCAAGTTCTGTGCACTGAATCCTCTCTCAACGATTTATTGCTGAGCCAATGAATGCACTCGAGGCACCATATGGGTTCGGTTTTCTTTTTTTCTTCTTGATCCAACTTGAGGATAAATTAATTCAAAGAATCAGATCCCATATGGTGCCTCGTTCACTCAACAAACTGGTCACACGCAGTGCATACTTTCGCTTGGCAAAACCGAAACCAGCTTTCCTCACGCAGTGTTTACTTTCGCTTGGCAAAACCGAAACAAGCTTTCCTCTTGAAAATTGAACAGTCCGCATGCCCGCTTCATTGTCAAAAACGATCGGACCCTTGACCACTTCTTCTGTAGGTTAATCGGACCTGTGTCCTGCTGGGGTTAAAGCTATAGGTCCTGGGGAAATTGGATCGGTCAGAGACCGGAGACCGACTAAAATGTACATCACTGGTGTTAGCTGTGTGTGTTTGTGTATAGTGTGTATTGCATATGATTATTGTGTGAACAGTACATGTGGTGATTTGTGTCTGTATGATTAATTTGTTTTATGTAGGTTGTACTTTTAATTGTTCTATTCTGTATATTTCTGATCTATTTGATCTATTTGAGAAATAAAAAAATGTTAATAAAACAAAAAACGGAGCACCATTCTCTCTCGATCTCTCTCACACTTGCTCTCACTCTTTCACCAGCACCATACCGCTGCGCTGTTGTCAAAATACACCGATTAAAATTTCTGTGGCCATATTGTAATTCGCGCATGCGCAGATTTTTTTCAGCAATTTTCTTTTTCTTTTTCTTCCGGTTGATTAGAAAGCATAGATTCAGTCTGCAGAAAGTGAAATTTTTATAGTCTTCCAGCCCTGAATTTGCTTTTGAGTGTCCGAAGAAAGAGCGTTAAGGTTCTTAGGATTACGCGCACACAAACACGCAATTTTTCTTGTTTTTCTGGTTGATTTGAACCGGTGCGTCCCGCTAGCGCTACGTGTCATTTGTGCTATGTATCGTTTGCGCTATTTTCTGTAGTGCTATCGACACAAATTGCCAAAAACAATAGTGCTATCGGCACGTATTGCTATTGCCACAATTCACACATTTTGTTTGTTTGTTTGCTTAACGCCCAGCCGACCACGAAGGGCCATATCAGGGCTGTAATTCACACATGCCATTATCACTATGTCTAAATAGAAACCAACGAGTCGATATCACTATTTTTGAAAACCCAATGTACTAGTGCAGCGCTACGTGTTGATAACGCTACGTGTCGATAGCACTGTACTACATGTTCAAACGGCAGACACTTCCCTTTGTGTGTGCGTGTGCATGAGTGTGTATATATATTTTCTGCATGGCTGTCTGTCGGATCTGTATGTCTGTCTGTCTGTCTGTCTCTCTCTCTCTCTCTCTCTCTCTCTCTCTCTCTCTCTCTCTCTCTGTCTCACTCTCTCTCTCTGTCTCACTCTCCAGGGGCGGACGAGGGGGGGGGGGGGGGGGCACGGGGGGCACGTGCCCCCCCCCCCGAAAAAAAAAGAAGAAAAAAAAAAGATTTTTCTATGCTGATTCTATGACCATTTCTAAGTTCAAATGGCACCAGATGGCACCATTTTGCTTCTTTGGGCAAAAAAATGCCCCCCCGGATCCCCCTAGCAAATTCGGCCGCTTCGCGCCCATCACATTCACTTTCGATTCAAAGTGCCCCCCCCCTTACAAAGCAACTGATCCGCCCCTGCTCTCTCTGTCTCTCTGTCTCTCTCTGTCTCTCTCTCTCTCTCTCTCTTTTTTTTTCACCACGTGATGGAGACAACCCGAAAAATTAATTCTTAGAAAATTGCTCGCTCTTTACGTAGGGCACCTAGGATGTTCCCGTTCGGTGAGCGTTCAAATGGAAGGCTGTTTGTACTGTGTGTAAAAGCCTGACAGTATCAGTGATGGTTTACGGGAGGCTTACTGTGCCTTTAATGTAGAGCATGTTTTTGTTGTTAATTTATGTTATTATAATCTTTCTTTCACAATATTTTTCAGCAACATCCTCGAGCAGAGAGACAAGATCTATGGACAGATCAGTGAATATCTACAGCTGAAAACAATGATTGAGAAACTGAAGGTATAATAAAGATAATGATAAGGAACATAGCGTTAATAATAATTACCAACTTATATGGCACGATCGATGTATGGGATTATTATTTTAATGCTCACCATTTTTATAGCAAGTGAGTTTAAAAATAGAAACTATAAATGCATTATGATAGCTAGCTGTAACAACACTGTGTAATTCAATGATATTCATGTACATGTATAAATCATGATTATCAATAGATAATCAATCTCTATATCTATGTTTGTCTGTATGTCCCTTTCTCACAGAAACACATACACACACACTGACTAAGTTATCTAACTGAAAAGCCATGGCACACTCTTCATTTTGTGTGAAAAGATTGAAGTTGAAGGCATTGATTTTCACATACTGTAATTACGAGGTTATCATTTTATAGTGATTTAGACTTTAGCTTCTGGATAAGATTTGAGTCAAAACAAACATTTTAATGATGCAAATAAGGTCGTCATTTTGCCTAACCTTTCTATTAGATTTGCTTATTGAGACCCAGGTAAATCTAAGTGCAAAAGTAAAGAAGTGTTGCATCTTGTTTTACATGTACTGTGTTATTCTGTTTTAGGAAGATGGTGCTGATACCAGACCTATGAAAACAAAGGTCGACCTTGGCTGTAATTTTTATGTACAAGCAAATATGTAAGTTAATGTTGTTTGTTTTGGTGATTAAATGGACAGGGTATTCTACAGTTAATGAGGGTTTGTGTGTGTGTGTGTGTGTGTGTGGGGGGGGGGGGGGTAGAGGGCTATCAATTTGAATTTAATTGAAAGGCCCGATGTCACATACTGAAAGCAGGGTGGACATTTTTTCTTAGATTCATTTAATGTGACAATGGACCTGCAAACGGAGGTACTTTGAAAGACTACCATGTGTGTGTTGTGTTTAAAGATCAATGACAGTTGGTTTTTTTTTAAACCTGAATTTTATAATGTTCACAATGTATCATAGCCAGAATGCATGTACATGTGTTTACCAAAAATGAGTCAGGCTTAAATCCAGAAAACATGTTGAACTCTGCAGAACTTCATCCTTTTGTTTTTAATTTGATGATTTTTTTGTCATTTGTAATTCCAGTTTGTTCCAATGTTTCAGCCCAAACACATCCAGAATTTGTGTGAGCGTGGGCTTTGGTTTCTTCGTGGAATTTACATTTGAGGAGGCGGTGAGATTTATCGACAAGAAAACTGCATTCCTAACAGAAAAGACTGAGGATTTGACCAAAACTGCCTCTGAAATCAAGGCACACATAAAAATTGTTTTGGAGGTAAGTGTGTTAATTGTTCATGAGATGCGCTGTGTGTTTTTGTGTGAAAATGGCTGGTGTGTTACAAGGAGAAAAATTCAGTTGCAAGGATTTATATTATATAAAGGTGGTACAGTAGACCCCCCCCCCCCCCCACACACACACACACACTGTCAATCCTCCAAAAATATGATTTCACAATCTGGGCTTAAAATGAACACATATATATAGAACAAATTCGAATGGCACATAATAGAAGGCGCGCATGACCAAATATTCGGAGGGGTCTAGAGGCATGCCCCGCCGAATGGATTTCTAAGGCCTAAAAAAAAAATAGGTGTGGTTACGGTTACCCGACCTACCCTATTTTTAGGGCCCGACCCTATAACTTTTTATTACATTTGTCAAAAAAAACCACCAAAAAAACGAGTGCAGAAAACGCAATAAAAGCGAAAGCGCTCGAGTCGCACACTTATTTCCATGTCAAGTAGGTTTAATTTGTACACATTAAAAAAAAAAAGTTTAAAAAAAAAAGTGATTGCCTACCTTCCTACCCTATTTTTTTTGGCTATGTTACCGTAACCACACCTATTTTTTTTTTTGTGGCCTAATGGGATATCGTCAGAATTTATGAGCCAAATAGGCATGGCGCATTAGTAAACAGAACCCTGTAGTTCACTGTCAATGTCTCAAATATTTGAATGCGTGCGTTTGCAAACTCAGAGTCTACTGATACATGTACAGTACAACTGACACACACACAGACACACACAAACACACAGACACACACACACACAGACACAGACACACACAGACACACACAGACACACACAGAAACACAGACAGACAGACACAGACAGACACAGACACACAGAGACACACCGAGACACACAGACACAGACACACACAGACACACAGACACATACATACATACATACATACACACACAGACACAGACACAGACACATACACACAGACACACAGACACACAGACACACACAGACACACACAGACACACACACACACACAGAGACACACACACACAGACACACACACATACACACACAGACACACAGACACAGACACAGACACAGACACACACAGACACACACACACACACACACACACACACACACACACACACACACACATTGCACATCAAGTAACAGATATAACTGTTAAATGTTATGTTTCAGGGGCTGAGAGAAATTCAAAGTATCAGTGATGAGCCTGACAGACCAAGACGGGACCTGTTTGTATGACAAAGTATTAATTGTGTGTGCTGTATCTTTTGTGTGTGGGCATATGCGCATACAGGGGATTTTGGGAGTATTTTTATCGTACTTTGATCGATGCGCTGAATGATTAATGCACAGAGACAGAGACAGAAAGAGGGAGATCGAGAGAGAGACAGAGGTAGAGATGTGTTCTGGAGTTTGTATGGAATTATATCACATGGTATTGATCTGTAGAAAGTATTGACAAAAGAGCAGTGTAGGTGTACACTTTTGGTGCTTGATGTATATGTGAGTGTGTGTTAATTGGTATGTCAGTGGATGAAAGGGCAGGAAGGTGTGTGTGTTTTTGCGCGGAGAATTTGCGCGATGGTGTTGGTGGTGTGTATGTCTGTCTGGGTGGAGGGTGGGGTTCGGGGCTGGGTTAGATTAATCATTAAATGTGCAGCATGGGAACGGTTCTGTGTTAAAATGTGCATTGAAGTTTTAGGAAATGAATAAATATTTAAAATGAAAATGACTGAAAGTGTTTTCGTCAGTTTGGGATGAATTGGTTTGCTGCTGCTTGTAAAAGTTAGTTCCCTTAATAATTTATAAACTTATTAAAAAAAATCATCAATATCAACACGCATGTCTTACTTGTATTTAGGATTGTTGGCATTCATTTATTGAGCAGATGTGTGGAAAAAGAGCACTGTAAGAGGATTTGAAACATTGGCTGTGCTCAGAGAGGCATGTAAAGAACATCTACACATAGTATATGACATGAAACAAACTCTGCATTTCTGAACTCAGTGTATCTTTAAAGTGGTTTGGGATTGAAAGCTGGCACCAGGTGTGCACGAGAAAGTACCAAACCGGGTGGGACCCATTGCAAGCACTTGGTCAGATTGGTTGAAATCTCAATCCCAACCAGCGCTTGCATGGTTCCCTAGCAACCAGTCGGGCACTTTCTCTTGCAAACCACCCCTTTTGGTTAAATAGTGGAATGTGTTTAAAAAAAAAAAGAGAAGTAGAATACAGAAATCTACCCACTGGCAATTGAAATAATCATGGTGCATTATTAGGTTTGACATTTACCAGTCTGCACAGTCAGCCAACATTAACGAAAGGGATCCTTTATGAACCGTTCAACTGGCTGTTAAACTCCATTTTATTACACCCCCGGTATAGGGGTGTGTATAGGTTTCGCTCGATGTGTTTGTTTGTTTGTTTGTGTTCGCATATAGATCTCAAGAATGAACGGACCGATCGTCACCAAACTTAGTGAACAGGTTCTATACATTCCTGAGACGGTCCTTACAAAAATTGGGACCAGTCAAACACACGGTTAGGGAGTTATTGGTGGATTAAAATTATACAAGGACTTATAGAGGGACATCTTAATGGTCAAAGGGAAATAACCATTCTCACTCAGTCACTGCCACCAACTGAGAAGGTTATTTCCCTTTAACGGGGGTGTTTTTCCTACCTCGTAGGAATTTCTTGTTATGACATGGCATGGAACTTCTTTCCAGTGATTACACACAAAATGGGTGGCATTATTGCAATTTCAGTGGCTAAACGAGAAGTTTGCACAGGGTTATAGCCACAGACTCATGTACACCTATTTTATCTGTTTTTATTTTCCAATGCGGGCTTGGCTCATCACAGCAAAACAAGGTAAGACAAGTGGTGCTACCTTAAGATGTTTGCTTCTTGCTTTCTGATCTTTTTTGTTGTACATGTATCGATCTGCCTCTTCAGTTTAATCTGCATCAGTGCATGATCTTTTTTCCTTCAGTGTAAATGAAATATGGCAACAACGACAACAACACCATCACCAACAACAATCACACTGAATTTTTCATTATTAAAAGTAATGCCAGGGTGTTTGCTGGTGCGTGCGTACGTGTGTGAGTGTGTGTGATTAGGTAAGAATATCCTTTCGCTGTTTTTGTGGCTTTCTCCTTTCTTCTGACACACACACACACACACATATTCACACACACACACACACACACACACCAGGGCTACCTACGGACACCCATCCTAGTGCTTCCCGGGACCCCCACTTTCAATATTTAGAGGGTCCATTGACCCCCACTGCAGAATTTGAGAGAGTCCCGAGGGTCTGTAAAGTGTCTTTTTCATTGAAATATTCCAGGTTGACACGACAATCCAACAACACCTTGATGAATGCAACACACACACACACACACACACACGCACGCACACACTTTCCAATTGACTTCCTGTCCTTTTTATTTTCATGTTTTCTTTCTTTCTCAGATGTCAGAATAAGATTTCAAAATCCAAATAGGCCTACACGAGGTTAATGTTCAAATACAGTCATTTGAGTTAAGCAAATATTTTCATAGTTGTTGTGCATGAACTTCAGTTCGTCCACGACTATTTTACAAAATTTCGAGTCTGTAGGTAAAATGGTCCGACATTTACCTTTTCTCCAAAATGTGTTCCAAATTACACCTCCAATAGCTTTCCTGTCTAGGGATTGCCCTGAACCTAGCTGTAACTTTTCTCTGCAGGTCACCGATGATCTGGTGGGTGAATGGGGTGTTTGTGAATACTCAGACATCCTGATAATCCAAAAGGTAAAAAAAAATCTGGAGGGTTTAAATCAGGTAAGAATTGTTACCGCACCGCTCAATGTCAAATCTCGTTCTGTTGAGGATATCGCCGAATTTGGCAGATTTGTTTTGAAATTTTCACAAAAGTTAGAACATTTAAAGTACAAAATCGCCACTTTGTGGAAGGGCCATGCATAGGCTGAAATGTATGTCATCCAAACTTAAAGTGATTCGGTCAACAGGGTTGCATTTTGGGGGGGTCACCCTGTTAGAGTGGTGCTTGCCTAGAGACGTATACAGTATAAAAACCGTTATGTACCTCAGGTTCGCAATAGATGACGATTGCAGTCTGAAAATGGTATCTTACGGTACGCACAATAAAGGAAATCGAGTCCGTCCCAGGACCCGCTCTTATAAAGTTTAGTGCGTCCCGGGACCCCCTCGATACATTTGTCATTTCTAGTTCGTGTTTTCGGTTTCTTTTATAGGACACAGGGACGCGCGCTATGGGGAGCCCTGATAATGCAACACACATTCCTTAATTTGCCATTGGTCTCAAACTGAGCAGCAACGAATCTCCTCATCAAAGTGAACGACCAACCGCGACCATTGATAAAAGTACAAAAGACAAAGGAGATACTATCCAGTTTAGAACGCAGGTTTTATTCGAAGATTCAACATGAGCGTGTCTCGCCAACAAACTGACTATATAATATTACAACGCATTCCTTATTAGCCTGAAACTGAGACTGAAGCGACGAATCTCCTCAGTCAAGGTTGCCAATAAACCGACCATTAATGAAAGCATAAGAGACAAGTTTTATTGGAAGCTTCTTCTTCTTCTGCGTTCGACATTCATAGGCAACATATCCTCAAGTTAGTGGACGCCACCTTCCACGTGACTGTTGACCTCACTCAAACTGACCAGCGACGAATTTCTTCATCATGGCGAGTGCACGCTCTGGCTGGTCGGCAGGCACGTTGTGTCCGGCGTTGCGGACAATCACCTGGAACAAACACAGAATACCCGTAAGGTCCACTCTTGACTTGGCCAACAAACTGTCTCAAATGACCCCAAGAGATACACAGTTCGGTGTGGGGTTTTGACACGATGACAACGCACATGACTACTACTCCTCAGTCCTCCTCCTCCTCCTCCTCGCGCTTTATAAATTAACAATGTAATAAATCACACTAGTTTTACATTGAATGCATGTAAACAATAACATAAGAACCTCTAGAACACAACACATACGACGACACAATATGAACTTTGTAACGTTCAATCATCTAAATGTATAATGCTGTATCGGGTGGTCTGTCGAGTCGGTAGATATAGTTATTCTCCAATAGAGTTTAGTTCACGCTGTGTCCAACATTTTCGCCCCGTACAGCAGGATACGTGCACGCGCTAGTGAAATTAGAGATGTCAATTCCGGAATCCAGCGGTTTTCGTCTGCGTAGATGGACGGACAGCCACCAGCACTGAATAAGATATGACGACGAATAGAACCGGTACTCTGACACCAAAGAGTTGAAAGGATAAACCTGTGTCTTGACTAAAATTCATTTAATCAATTTAAATAGTTACGGAGAATTTCGAACAAATCATTGCAGGTGTGTCTACGGCACAGTGGACACCCCCCTTAATTCTTAGGGTCATAAATACACTCTCCAGAAAACTTTCCCCATATAGATACGATACATGTACCTTTAATAATATTGATTACCTGTACAGCACAAATCACAAGTTATTCCGTGCTCTCTGCGCTCTACATGTATACAATATTACATGTACCTACAAATAACAATTTGCTATTTCAAACAAAATCATCTACTTTTGACATAATGAGAAAAAGCTTATAATTACAGGGGGGGGGGGGGGGGGGGGACTTCTAGAGTTCTGAACAGTGTCAAGAACTACGCGAAGTGAAGCATCTTCTCTTTCCCTGATGAACGGTGAGGTGCGGGGAGGGGGGGGGGGGAGTGAAGGTTGGTGGATTTCTGACCAGTGTCATGCACAATGCAAAGTGATGCCTCTTCTCTTACCCTGGTGAGCGACGGCGACCTTGTAGTGGTGTACCAGCCAGCCAGCTCGTTGTTGACGAACCACGCGCTCCTGTCGGCTCTGCAGTACTGGTCGGAGGCACAGCTCGATGTCCCGTTGTATATGCCGTTATAGCCGAAGTCCTGTCGCCAGTTCAAGCGTTGCAGAAAGGCTTCCGTCATAGGGACGCTGACGATGACGTCAAGGTTGCCCGTGTAGTGCAGCACCTGCGTTACACAACGTATAGCTGGATCAGCCCATAAATCACCAAACACCAATTCAAATATTCCTGCACCAGGCACCAACTCAAACATTACTGCACCAGGCACCAACTCAAATATTACTGCACCAGGCACCAACTCAAATATTACTGCATCAGGCACCAACTGAAATATTACTGCACCAGGCACCAACTCAAATATTACTGCACTGGGAACCAACTCAAATATTCCTGCACCAGGCACCAACTCAAACATTACTGCACCAGGCACCAACTCAAATATTACTGCACCAGGCACCAACTCAAATATTACTGCATCAGGCACCAACTGAAATATTACTGCACCAGGCACCAGGCACCAACTCAAATATTACTGCATCAGGCACCAACTGAAATATTACTGCACCAGGCACCAACTCAAATATTACTGCACTGGGAACCAACTCAAATATTACTGCACCAGGCACCAACTCAAATATTACTGCACTGGGCACCAACTCAAATATTACTGCACTGGGCACCAACTCAAATATTACTGCACTGGGCACCAACTTATATATTACTGCACTGGGCACCAACTCAAATATTACTGCACTGGGCACCAACTTATATATTACTGCACCAGGCACCAGGCACCAACTCAAATATTACTGCACTGGGCATCAGCCCGTAAATCAACAGACACCAACTCAAATCTGGTTCAATAAAATTCGTCTTTAGCTAAGAATAAAGGACCGATCAAGAACAACAGCTGATTCTTGTGTATGACAGCGAATGTTAGTGTGAGAGTGTGAGTTAAAGTGCATTGGAGCTCCAGGAACCCTAACGTTGAATGTGCCATGAAATACGTCTTGAACTTAGAACTAACGACCGATCAGGAATAAAAGCTGATTCTTGTGTATGACAGTGTATGTTAGTGTAAGTTAAAGACGGGCGCAGTGGCGTGGTGGTAAGACGTCGGCCTCGTTATCGGGAGGTC
>NC_090248.1:30853337-30875837 GCF_037325665.1 Littorina saxatilis
GATACTTTGATTCAAACAAGCCCGCTGTGGCTGTCTTCTTCGACACATCAGCATTGGATTTGTCTCGTCAAAGTATCAAAATACGATCATGATAATCAGAGACGAGAGATGATGCATGCGTGTCTTCGTGTTTTCCAAGCCCTGAGACTTTCGCTGTGAACGTGGGATCTTTTTCGTGCGCATGTGTGCACACGGGGGTGTTCGGACACCGAAGAGAGTCTGCACAAAGTTGACTCCGAGAAATAAATCTATCGCCGAACGTGAGGATCGAACCCACGCTGATAGCGACCAACTGGCTACAAAGCCAGCGCGCTACCAACTAAGCTACGTTCCCGCCCCGAGAGAGAGAGAGAGAGAGAGAGAGAGAGAGAGAGAGAGAGAGAGAGAGAGAGAGAGAGAGAGAGAGAGAGAGAGAGAGAGAGAGAGAGAGAGAGAGAGAGAGAGAGAGACGTTTTGAAACTTTGACACTTTATTATCATTAGCTAATAAAAGCCTTATAGACAGGGTAAAACAACAATTTCTGCATCATTCATAAAAGGATCTAGGAGTAAAGGGTCGAATGAACAAACATTAATATCAACAAAAACATAGCAAACTAGTTTATGAGTACGAACAAACAAACACACAGACACGAAAGCCATGAGTAAACAAAAATATGTAAGACTAAGGGTATAGTATGGGTATAGTATGTACACACAAAGGAAAATACTGATCCAATTGTTCGGTCTAGGACAGTTAACACACACTCAACAAAAAACAAGTCGCGTAAGGCGAAAATACAACATTTAGTCAAGTAGCTGTCGAACTCACAGAATGAAACTGAACGCAATGCAACGCAGCAAGACCGTATACTCGTAGCATCGTCAGTCCACCGCTCATGGCAAAGGCAGTGAAATTGACAAGAAGAGCGGGGTAGTTGTTGCCGCGCTGAGAAGGATAGCACGCTTTTCTGTACCTCTCTTCGTTTTAACTTTCTGAGCGTGTTTTTAATCCAAACATATCATATCTATATGTTTTTGGAATCAGGAGCCGACAAGGAATAAGATGACAGTGTTTTTAAATTGATTTCGAAAATTTAATTTTGATCATAATTTTTATATTTTTAATTTTCAGAGCTTGTTTTTAATCCAAATATAACATATGTATATGTTTTTGGAATCAGAAAATGATGTAGAATAAGATGAACGTACATTTGGATCGTTTTATGAAAAAAATATTTTTTTTTACAATTTTCAGATTTTTAATGACCAAAGTCATTAATTAATTGTTAAGCCACCAAGCTGAAATGCAATACTGAAGTCCGGGCCTTGTCGGAGATTACTTGATTAAAATTTCAACCAATTTGGTTGAAAAATGAGAGCGTGACGGTGCCGCCTCAACTTTCACGAAAAGCCGGATATGACGTCATCAAAGACATTTATCAAAGAAATGAAAAAAACCTCTGAGGATATCATACCCAGGAACTCTCATGTCAAATTTCATAAAGATCGGTTAGTAGTTTAGTCTTTATCGCTCTACACACACACACACACACACACACACACACACACACACATACACACACACACACACACACACACACACAGACAGACAGACACACACACACACACACACACACACACACACACACACACGCACATACACCACGACCCTCGTCTCGATTCCCCCCTCTACGTTAAAACATTTAGTCAAAACTTGACTAAATGTAAAAACAAAACAAAACAAGTCGCGTAAGGCGAAATTACTACATTTAGTCAAGCTGTGGAACTTACAGAATGAAACTGAACGTAGTACTCCGCTAGTGCAAAAGGCAGTGAAAGTGACGAGCCTGTTTGGCGCGGTAGCGATTGCGCTGTGCTTCATAGCACGCTTTACTGTACCTCTCTTCGTTTGAACTTTCTGAGCGTCTTTTTAATCCAAACATATATCTATATGTTTTTGGAATCAGGAACCGACAAGGAATAAGATGAAATAGTTTTTAAAACGATTTCGGAAATTTAATTTTGATCATAATTTTTATATTTATAATTTTCAGAGCTTGTTTTTAATCCAAATATAACATATGTATATGTTTTTGGAATCAGAAAATGACGAAGAATAAGATGAAATTGTTTTTGGATCGTTTAATAAAAAAATAATTTTAATTACAAGTTTCCGATTTTTAATGACCAAACTCACTCATTAATTTTTAAGCCACCAAGCTGAAATGCAATATCAAACCCCGGCCTTCGCCGACGATTGCTTTGCCAAAATTTCAATCAATTTAATTGAAAAATGAGGGTGTGACAGTGCCGCCTCAACTTTTACAAAAAGCCGGATATGACGTCATCAAAGGTATTTATCGAAAAAAAGAAAAAAACTGCCCGGGGATATCATACCCAGGAACTCTCATGTCAAATTTCATAAAGATCGGCCCAGTAGTTTAGTCTGCATCGCTCTACACACACAGACAGACAGACAGACAGACAGACAGACAGACAGACACACACACACACACACACACATACACCACGACCCTCGTCTCGATTCCCCCCTCTACGTTAAAACATTTAGTCAAAACTTGACTAAATGTAAAAAGAGAGAGAGAGAGAGAGAGAGAGAGAGAGAGAGAGAGAGAGAGAGAGAGAGAGAGAGAGAGAGAGAGAGAGAGAGAGAGAGAGAGAGAGAGAGAGAGAGAAGCAGCTCACTTACTTTGTAGTTGTCAATCAAGAAGTTATGGTGCGAGACAGTGTCACTCAGAAAGTCGGCGGCAAGGTGGTCCCGGACCACTCCTTCCTCACCAACGCTCCTGGCCCCGAAGAGCATTTTGGTTGACCACGATTGAAGGTAGTTCAAAAGCATTCTATATGAATCTTTGCTTGTTTTCTGCAAAATAAAAGACTGTTGTTTATTAGTCCTTGGAAGGTTTTTTCTTTCCCTCTTTTTCCGGCCCGCTAGCCGTCGGCAGCCCCCCTTCCCCCCTGCACTGTATTTTTATGTTTTTAATTATTTTTATCAAAAAGAAAAAGTCATTTCCTTTTTCTTTTACAAAGCCGGGGTTTCTCATTCTCACATGCCCCTAATAGCTTTGCTGTGAGGCCTTCAACTTACATTTCTCTCCCAGTCTTTGGAAGCAAGTAACTTTATTTGTGGATTCTGAATGAGTGCTTCTTTGGCCCCCCTGAGTGTCAACTCCTGCGTCATCTTGCCTAGAAAAAGATCTTCTCGCTAAGACTTAATGTAAAATCAAAAGAGCTGTTTGGGGCTGTGCTGAAAAAAATCACATACCTCAAGAAGAAAAAGTGGTGTTATAGATAGTTATACCTGCTGTCGTGAATTACGTTTTCTATTTGAGTGGGATAAAAAGCCAGGTCATGCTTTTATAACAAGTATATTTGATCATGTCAATTGCTCTACCAGGCCAAGTGAAATACAAATTATTTCGAAAGCATACATACGGTCGTTTTGAGTACGTTGTAGAGGTCGATACCACTCTCGAATCGAAAAACAGCATATTGTATCGATTGCTGCACACATATAGGAACAAATCACATGTCTTTAACATTGGGGGGGGGGGGGGGGGGGAGGAGGGGGCAGTGCCATGGGGGGGGGGGGGGGGGTTGTGCTCTCCTGCCTAGTACAGTGAAACCTGACTTGGCTGCCATCTCTTGATAACGCGAACGACAACCTGCCCACAAAGACCACCACCAAGTATCCCCGACTAGTTTTTTTTTGGAGTACAATTTCCCTGTCCATAGCGACCACCTGTCTATAACGATCACTTTCGGTCGGTCATTTTGGGTGGTCGTTACTGTACTACTACAAAGCCAGTAGTAAGCAGGAAAGCTCATGATTCACACTCAAGTCATCCCCCACCCAATATAAAGTTGCGTACTACCGTCTCGTGGAAGTCATATCTTTTATGTAGGGTCCCTGTCGAATGAAACACGATACAAGTCGCGTAAGGCGAAAATACAACATTTAGTCAAACTGTCCAACTCACAGAATGAAACTGAACACAATGCAATTTTTCAGCAAGACCGTATACTCGTAGCATCGTCAGTCCACCGCTCGTGGCAAAGGCAGTGAAATTGACAAGAATAGCGGGGTAGTAGTTGCGCTGTGCTGCATAGCACGCTTTTCTGTACCTCTCTTCGTTTTAACTTTCTGAGCGTGTTTTTAATCCAAACATATCATATCTATATGTTTTTGGAATCAGGAACCGACAAGGAATAAGATGAAATGTTTTTAAATTGATTTCGAAAATTTAATTTTGATCATAATTTTTATATTTTTAATTTTCAGAGCTTGTTTTTAATTCAAATATAACATATTTATATGTTTTTGGAATCAGGAAATGATGAAGAATAAGATGAATGTAAATTTGGATCGTTTTATAATTTTTTTAATTTTTTTACAATTTTCAGATTTTTAATGACTAAAGTCATAAATTAATTTTTAAGCCACTAAGCTGAAATGAAATACCGAAGTTCGGCCTTTGTCGAAGATTGCTTGGCCAAAATTTCAATCAATTTGATTGAAAAATGAGGGTGTGACAGTGCCGCCTCAAAGGTATTTATCGAAAAAAAGAAAAAAAGTCCGGGGATATCATTCCCAGAAACTCTCATGTAAAATTTCATAAAGATCGGTCCAGTAGTTTGGTCTGAATCGCTGTACACACACACACGCACAGACACACAGACACACAGACATACACTGTGACACACACACACACACACACACATACACCACGACACTCGTCTCGATTCCCCCTCTATGTTAAAACATTTAGTCAAAACTTGACTAAATGTAAAAACCCAGCATGCTTCTCCCGTAAGCGGCGTATGGCTGCCTGAATGGCGGGGTAAAAACGGTCATACTTGTAAAAATTCACTCGTGCAAAAACATGAGTGAACGTGGGAGTTTCAGCCTATGAACGAAGAAGAAGATAACCCTCGTATTTACTTGAGCCGTATTCATTCCCAAATCAGCCAAGAGACTTGCATAGCGCATGCATAGTGTTTAAAGCCTGAAAATATCAAAACCAGTAAACTAATATATAGCAATCTGAATTAATTAGAAACCCCAAAACCCCAAAATCAGTGAAGTGCCATTTGAAGCTCCCAAACAAATCTCAAACCCGATAACTGCCCTTTGAAGTAAACAAGAAAATCTTAAACTAATGAGGCAGAGCGCTGTTTCAAGATCTGATAAACAAAGGGAGCTCTATAGGTATACAACATGTGTTCACTGGTTGTTACATTTAGTCAAGTTTTGACTAAATGTTTTAACATGGAGGGGGAATCGAGACGAGGGTCGTGGTGTATGTGTGTGTGTCTGTCTGTGCGTGTGTGTGTGTGTAGAGCGATTCAGACCAAACTACTGGACCGATCTTTATGACATTTTACATGAGAGTTCCTGGGAATGATATCCCCGGACCTTTATACATTTAGTCAAGTATTGACTAAATGTTTTAACATAGAGGGGGAATCGAAACGAGGGTCGTGGTGTATGTGTGTGTGTGTGTGTGTGTGTGTGTGTGTGTGTGTGTGTGTGTGTGTGTGTGTGTGTGTGTGTGTGTGTGTGTGTGTGTGTGTGTGTGTGTGTGTGTAGAGCGATTCAGACTAAACTACTGGGCCGATCTTTATGAAATTTGACATGAGGGTTCCTGGGTATGATATCCCCGGACGTTTTTTTTCTTTTTTTCGACAAATACCTTTGATGACGTCATATCCGGCTTTTTGTAAAGGTTGAGGCGGCACTGTCACACCCTCATTTTTTAATCAAATTGATTGAAATTTTGGCAAAGCAATCTTCGACAAAAGCCGGGGTTTGGTATTGCATTTCAGCTTGGTGGCTTAAAAACTAATGAGTGAGTTTGGTCATTTAAAAATCGGAAACTTGTAATTAACATTATTTTTTTATTAAACGATCCAAAAACGATTTCATCTTATTCTTCGTCATTTTCTGATTCCAAAAACATATACATATGTTATATTTGGATTAAAAACAATCTCTGAAAATTAAAAATGTAAAAATTATGATCAAAATTAAATTTCCGAAATCGATTTAAAAACTATTTCATCTTATTCCTTGTCGGTTCCTGATTCCAAAAACATATAGATATGATATGTTTGGATTAAAAACACGCTCAGACAGTTAAAACGAAGAGAGGTACAGTAAAGCGTGCTATGAAGCACAGCGCAACCGCTGCCGCGCCAAACAGGCTCGTCACTTTCACTGCCTTTTGCACTAGCGGCGGACTACGTTCAGTTTCATTCTGTGAGTTCCACAGCTTGACTAAATGTAGTAATTTTGTCTTACGCGACTTGTTTTCTTTTTTTCGATAAATACCTTTGATGACGTTGTCATGAATAGATATTATGAAGCGCGAACTTATCAAGAATAGAAATGAGGCAACCGAGACTACTCGCGCATTACACGACGTATCCAAGTGACGTATCCAAGTGACGTATCCAAGTGTACTGACGTAAACAAAAATCGTTTCACGAGAGGGTCGTTTTCCGCAAGTCCACGGAACAAGAACGCTTGGAAGAAAAAGCCGTTCCCCTGTCTTTGAAGGTAAGTGACTGTGATTATTGCATCGACAATCGTTCCACGGGATCTGGGCGGAGATGAGTGTATCGTGTCAGTCATGTACATTGTGTTGTTGTCAAGTTGTGTACGTTTGAATGTGCGCTGTTGCCAAATCCCCATTTTTCGAAACACAGTAATAGAATTAGAACGATAATAAAATATGAACAAACCAAGTCTTTTAGACAGGCTGTGTAGGTAACACATATGGCCCTTTGGTCTGTTTCAGGAACCCACGGTCCAATGATTTATTCATCTTCCTCTTCCTCATGTTGCTGTATTTGTGGAGAGAGATGCGATCAGACTGCTACTGTTATTGATTTGATGATGGTGTCTTGAGAAGAAGATTGACGACCCAGACCAGGAGCGCGGTTTTCAAGACCAGCCAAGTGCTACACGTCATCCTGAGTATCTTTTCAATGACATCGAGCTAATAAGTCAAAACTTCATAAACATTATGTGTATTCCTTTTGTTTTGACGTCCTCCAAGGGAAAATTCTGAAGAACGTTTGCGACGGCTGAGTCATGTTAGAGTACCATGACGGAATTGATATCCAGCAGCAATAGACAGTTGAACAGAGTGTGCTGCGATTCAAGTGACAAAATCAAGCTTGAACAGTGTGTGCTGCATTTAATACGATACTGATATTTAGTAGACATAGACTAACCTGATCAATGTGTGCTGCATTTCAAGAATTTTATAAACTATCCACGTATTAAATTATGTAAACCTGTGTTGATCTTTCTCCGCTACTTCGAGAGCATGGGAAAGAGTGAAGTAGGAAAGTAAAGTCAAGGTAGTACCTGTTTCTTTAGCTAATACGAAAAGGCGGCGTGTTTTCCTTCCATAAATTTCCTTTGGAAGGCGCACGCAGAAAGAACAACAGGCTGACGAAAACTGACCTGTGATAGACGTCATATCCGGCTTTTTGTAAAAGTTGAGGCGGCACTGTCACACCCTCATTTTTCAATCAAATTGATTGACACTTTTGTAAAGCAATCTTCGACGAAGGCCGGACTTCGGTATTGCATTTCAGCTTGGTGGCTTAAAAATTAATTAACGACTTTGGTCATTAAAAATCTGAAAATTGTAATATTTTATTTTTAATATAAAACGATCCAAATTTACGTTCATCTTATTCTACATCATTTCCTGATTCCCAAAACAGATAAATATGTTATATTTGGATTAAACAAGCTCTGAAAATTAAAAATATAAAAATTATGATCAAAATTAAATTTCCGAAATCGATTTAAAAACACTTTCATCTTATTCCTTGTCGGTTCCTGATTCCAAAAACATATAGATATGATATGTTTGGATTAAAAACACGCTCAGAAAGTTAAAACGAAGAGAGGTACAGAAAAGCGTGCTATGCAGCACAGCGAAACCACTACCGCGCTGAACAGGCTCGTCAGTTTCACTCCGTTTTAATAATAATAATAATAAATGAGCATTTATATAGCGCAACATCATAACTTTACAATTATGCTCTTTGCGCAAGCGGCGGATTACGGTCAGAGACTATAGAGTATACATCTATAGTCTCTGCTACGGTCATTGTGAAAAAATGCAGTGCGTTCAGTTTCATTCTGTGAGTTCCACAGCTTGACTAAATGTAGTAATTTCGCCTTACGCGACTTGTTTTTCTTTTTACATAGCTAAATGCCATAGAGAAATCAGCAAACTTAAATCCAAACCCGCTCGTAACTCCAACCTGACACGCGACGAACAGCAAACCCTTGTCTCGCTTAAATCGCGCCAGGACATCGTCATCAAACCTGCTGACAAGGGCGGTGCTGTGGTCGTCTAGGACCGAGAACTGTACCTTCGCGAAGCCCATCGCCAACTCAATGACGCAGCGTCATACAAACCACTCCCTCAGGCCTCCCTCTCCCTCGACCAAAAACAGATCGCAGATACAATTAAAGAACAGATCAAACACAACAATCTTCCCGCCACTGCCAAACTTCTGCTGAAGTCTGACGCTAAACAGCCCACTTTCTACCTCCTCCCGAAAATACACAAACCCAACACCCCAGGCAGACCCATCGTTTCTGCCTGCAGCTGTCCAACAGAGTTCATTTCGGAATACTTGGACTTCCTCCCTCAACCCATTGTACAGTCACTGCCAACGTACGTCAAAGACATAACACATACCCTCAACCTTCTTGAACACCTCAACAGCCATCCCAGTTTTCAGCCCCAATTGTTGTTCACGTTGGATGTTGTGTCCCTGTACACATCCATACCCCACACTGACGGACTCAAAGCCCTCACATTCTTTCTGGATCGTCGTCCCACTGATTCTGCCTACCCACCAACCACAACACTTGTTCGCCTGGCTGAGCTTGTTCTCACTTTGAACACTTTTGAGTTTGACGGACATGTGTTAGAGCAAATCAGCGGAGTCGCCATGGGTACGAAGATGGGACCCAGTTATGCATGTCTTTTCATGGGTCATCTTGAGCACCTCATTCTACAGTCTTATTCTGGCCCAGTTCCAGAACTGTACAAGAGGTTCATCGACGATGGTTTGGGTGCCACTTCTCTGTCTGAACCCCTCCTTCTTGATTTCATTCACTTCATCCAAGCATTCCATCCCAGCATCAAGTTCACATTCAACATCTCTTCCTCATCTGTGGTCTTTCTTGACATCTCCATCTCCATTTTGCATGGTCGCTTCACCACCTCTGTCTTCTACAAAGAAACTGACGCTCATTCATACCATGATTTCAACTCTTCTCATCATCCTGCCAACAAAAGCAGCATTCCTTTCTCTCAATTCCTTCGTCTTCGGAGGCTCTGCTCTGAAGACGACGACTTCCATCAACAGTCTGTCTTGACGTCTTTCTTTTTGGCCCGCAACTACCCTGATGCACTCGTCCGTGACGCCCTTCTGCGTGTTACCCAGGTCTGTCGAGAGTCCGCGCTCAGTCCTACACCATCTAGGGACAGTGACAGACCCGTCGTTTCTCTACTGTTTCATCCCCACAACATGCCAGTAAGCAGAATCCTGAAATCAAACTGGCACATCCTTCAAGGAAGTGACTCTGTTGGTTCGATTTTTGCTCAAAACCCACTCTGTGCTTTCAGAAAAGACCGCAGCGTTCGCGACCTCTTGGTGAGATCCCGTCTTCGCAGTCCCACCAACCCCACAGCCCCTGGGACATTTCCTTGTTCCAAACGAAATTGCAAATCTTGTCCCTTCCTCCACTCTGACACCTGCCTCCAAGGCCCTCGTGGCTCCTTCACGGTCAAGAGAACGTTTGACTGTCAAAGTCACAACGTTGTCTATGCGATCGTCTGCCTCTCTTGTCGCCAGATTTATATCGGAGAAACCGCGCGCACCCTCGAGGTGCGTTTCTCCGAGCATCTGGCCAACATCCGTCATTCCCGTAATAGGCCAGTATCCCTTCATTTCACCGCCGTTAATCACTCACTTGATCATGTCAGAGTCATGGCTCTGTGGCAAGTACGTGGCGACTCCTTCGAACGCAAACTCAGGGAGTCCCACATCATATCATCCCTCGGCACTATATCTGCCCCGATGGAATTAACATCCGCCGTTAATTCATTCACCTAAACTTTCCCCCCGCTGTTCCACCTTGTGTGTATGTGTGTGTGTGTGTGTGTGCGCGCGCGTGTGTATGTGTGTGTGTGTGTCCGCACGGGTACGTGAGTTTTCTCTTTCGTTCCCATTCATTCCCCCCCCACACACACACACATTTTGTTTGGTCTACAGACCTCAAAACTGCCGCTTTTCAACTCTTTTTTCTTGCCTGTGTTTTTTTTTTTTTTTTTTTTTTTTTTTTTTTCGTGTGTGGCTTGGAGCAAACCTTCTTCATAAGTCTTTTCTTTTCTCAGTCAAATGTGTACATTTTTAGATCAACAAACTTTATCAGTAAACTAATATGTTTAAGTAAATAAATAAAAATAATCATAACGTAAATTTATTCCTTATCATACATTTCTATCCGTAAATAACAGTCTCTAAATATTATTATTTCAAACACTCAATTTAAACTTACACTTGTTTTATACCAGTCCCCTGAGGGTTAAATCCCTTTGAAAGATAAATAATATTTCAAGGGGTGTCCCATATCTAAATTTACTTATACACATTTTTCCAATCAAGATTAAATGGGTAAGATACTTAAACATATCATGTGTCAAACCACTCTTATCTCGCACACAAATCAGCACATCTGTTGCTTATAAAATAATTGCTATGTTATATCGATCGTAAAACAATGTTTCAACATGCTTCCACAAATGGTGAATTTTACTGCAATAGAAAAAGAAATGTTCAATATAATCAACTTGTTCAATACAATATGGACATTTATCATTATTTGTGAGTCCCATTTTTAAGAGAAGAATATTGGTTGGGTATATATTGTGTAATATCTTCCACTGTAATTCTTTTAGTCTGGTTTCTGTTGTTGTCTCTTTTGCATTGAGCCAAACTTTTTCTTCAATATTAATACCAAGTTTGTTCAGCCAAAATCGAACACAGCAGGGTGGACTATATTTCATATCTGTCATAAAATTTCGAAAGTCTCTAGCTTTTAACATAACTTTATCATTAAAATACAATTTCGAAAATTTTTCAGTAACAGCATATATATACATAATCCGTATTGTTCTTTAAATAACGAGATAACGCCGAGTGAACAACAATGTACTGTAAATAGAGTTCTGGTGAAGTACCAATTAAGTTCTGTACATTTTGAAATGACAAAATGGAATTGTTTTCTAAAAGGTCATTGACATGTGTTATTCCTTTTTTTGCCCAGTTGTCAAAATAAATTACATTATTTTGATATTTTATATCGACATTATTCCATATGCATGCCATCTTCAGAGATGAAGGAGAGTGCAGTGTATTATGTTCCAACCAGACTCGCAGTACTTTGCTCCAGAAGGAGGACTGAAGACTATCTAACCCTTTAAACTTTTCAGGACCAATAATTGAATTAAAACAAGATAAATCTGTTCCAAAATTACGGAAATATAATCTAGGAATCCAAGTCCATGTACTATTGTTATTCATATTCGAAAGCTGAGCAAGCCAGCCGCACATAATAGATTCTTGCAATATTTGCATATCAATCATTTGAATTCCTCCTGTTCCTATTCCACTGCACATAACACTTCTCTTCACTTTCTCAAACGCTTTTTTATTACAATTAATTTTTCTCCAAAGAAAACGAAACAATATCGTATTAATTTCTTTCAACACAGGTTCGGGGATGCATATTGCCTGCATAACATAAACAAACTGGGAAATCAAAAAACTTTTTATTACGCACATTTTACCAAATATGCCAAGATTCCGTTTTTCCCAGTTTAAAATCACCTGTTTAATACTCTTAATTCGTTGTGTCCAGTTTTCATTCACGAGGGAGGCACTGGATGTATTGCAAAAATATATTCCCAAAATCTTCATTTGTTTAACCCATCTTAATCCGTATCCTCCTTCGTTGCTATTCCGTTTTGATCCAATCCACATTGCTTCTGATTTTACTCTATTTATCTTCAAACCGGATATAATTGTAAACTCGTCTAATATCCCTAAAACAGCTTTAATGTCATCTTTATCACGCAAAAACATGGTAACATCATCGGCAAACAGAAGTGCCTTCAAAATCTTTTTAAACATATGCAATTCTTCTGAATCGTCAGTTTCAATTTCCAAACCTTTTACTTCAGAACCTTTTCGAAATCGGGTTGCAAGCAGCTCAATTCCAATAACAAAAGCTAGTGGTGAGAAAGGACAACCTTGTCGCACCCCACAGCTGACTTCAAAATCACTTGAGAGCCAACCGTTGTATCCAATGCAGCTTCTTGTGCTACTGAACAATACTTCTACCCAACGTAAAAAATCTGTTCCAAATCCGTATCTCTTAAACTTTTAAAGGCATATAACATAAACTCTTTCGATATGCTGTCAAATGCTTTTTTGAAATCCAAAGCAAGTACCAAACCAGGTTTTTCTTGTAATCTAAAATGTTCAATAACATCATCTATTGTTCTCAGCGTATGAGAGACGTTTCTACCTTTAATGAAACCAACTTGATCTTCTTGTACTATCTTTTGAATAACTGGGCTTAACCTATTTGCTAAACATTTAGCTAAAATCTTATTATAGTCTGTATTTGTCAAAGAAATTGGTCTCCAGTTTGATAAACTGTGTTTTGATAAATCTTTCCCTTTGTGGATCAGGGTAATAACCGCCGATGCTTGGGTGTAGGACAGACTTCCATTCTCAAATGATTTGTTAAATGACTCAACAATAACAGTTCTTAACTTTGACACAAAAAACGTAATAAATTCTGTGGTAAGGCCGTCCATGCCTGGTGAGGAACCATTTTTCATCAATTTAAGTGCCGATGATGCCTCTTCAACCGTTACATTTCCTTCACACTCTGCCATCTCCTCATCACTTAACTGAGGAACATCGCAATCTTGCAAAAAGGATGTAATATCATTGTCTAAATTTTCATCAGGTATTTTTTGTGAATAAAGAGTTTGAAAATACTCTCTCTGAGCTTCCAGTATATCAAATTGATCTGTAATGACTTCACCATTCTCCAGTTCTAATCTTGGCATTAATTTTGATTGTGCACGTGATTTTTCTAAGTTAAGAAAATACTTTGTATTTGTTTCTCCTTCTTCGATCCATTTTACTCGTGATCTTGTCTGGGCACTGTGCAATTCTGTTTTTTCAATAAGTTCCAAATTCAATTTTAACTTTTCTCGTCGAAAAATAGCGTTTGTATCATCTGGGTTTTTGGCTAAATGTGATTCGCATACATTTAAATCATGTAGCAATTTTATCTTGTCTGTTCTCTTAATTACGGCATTTTTCTTGCTGTATTGCATAGAGATGTCCTTAATTTCCAGTTTCAGTAACTCCCATTTCAATCCCGCATGCTGTGTCGGGTGCTCAGAGAGAAAATTATCAATGGTCTGATTCATAATATCAACGTATGCCTGTTGTTTTAATAGAGAGTTGTTAAATTTCCAGTACCCTGGACCTCTGCATGTGTCAGTACATTTTAATTGTAAATAAACACCCCTGTGATCAGTCGAAGAAAGTGAGTATATATTGCATTCAAGCACTTCGTCAATTACGTTATCATTTAGTAACATGTAATCCAGTCGCCGAGTCCCACATCATATCATCCCTCGGCACTATATCTGCCCCGATGGAATTAACATCCGCCGTTAATTCTTTCACCTAAACTTTCCCCCCGCTGTTCCACCTTGTGTGTATGTGTGTGTGTGTGTGTGTGTGCGCGCGTGTGTGTATGTGTGTGTGTGTGTGTCCGCACGGGTACGTGAGTTTTCTCTTTCGTTTCCATTCATTCCTCCCCCCCCCCCCCCCACACACACACATTTTGTTTGGTCTACAGACCTCAAAACTGCCGCTTTTCAACTCTTTTTTCTTGCCTGTGTTATTGTTGGCTTCCCCTCGAGTAGCTTCCCTTGCTTCTCTGTCTTTGTCATTTGTTGGTTTGTGCAGTGCAGTTGTTTTGTCAGTTATTCTTCTCTTCATTTGTTCTATCGTCTTTCTTCTTCTTTTTTGTGTGTGTATTTTTGTGTTTTTGTGCCTGAAGAAGACCCTTAGGTCGAAACGTCGCTGTTATTCGTTCCGTGTTCGTCATTTTAACGTGAGTACATTGCTTTTTGACTCACTGCGAAGCAAAAGTGAGTCTATGTACTCACCCGAGTCGTCCGTCCGTCCGTCCGTCCGGAAAACTTTAACGTTGGATATTTCTTGGACACTATTCAGTCTATCAGTACCAAATTTGGCAAGATGGTGTATGATGACAAGGCCCCCAAAAACATACATAGCATCTTGACCTTGCTTCAAGGTCAAGGTCGCAGGGGCCATAAATGTTGTCTAAAAAACAGCTATTTTTCACATTTTTCCCATTTTCTCTGAAGTTTTTGAGATTGAATACCTCACCTATATATGATATATAGGGCAAAGTAAGCCCCATCTTTTGATACCAGTTTGGTTTACCTTGCTTCAAGGTCAAGGTCACAGGAGCTCTTCAAAGTTGGATTGTATACATATTTTGAAGTGACCTTGACCCTGAACTATGGAAGATAACTGTTTCAAACTTAAAAATTATGTGGGGCACATGTTATGCTTTCATCATGAGACACATTTGGTCACATATGATCAAGGTCAAGGTCACTTTGACCCTTATGAAATGTGACCAAAATAAGGTTGTGAACCACTAAAAGTGACCATATCTCATGGTAGAAAGAGCCAATAAGCACCATTGTACTTCCTATGTCTTGAATTAACAGCTTTGTGTTGCATGACCTTGGATGACCTTGACCTTGGTCACATGTATTTTGGTAGGAAAAATGTGTAAAGCAGTTCTTAGTGTATGATGTCATTGCTAGGTTTAGTTATTTGACCTTGACCCTGAAGGTCAAGGTCATGTAAAGGTCAAGGTCAAGCATGTGAGTCGTATGGGCTTTGCCCTTCTTGTTGGTCTCTTTATTGTTCCCTCTCACGTGCAGTCGCCATTGTTTAATACTTTCTTTTTATATTTAGTCAAGTTTTGACTAAATATTTTAACATCGAGGGGGAATCGAAACGAGGGTCGTGGTGTATGTGCGTGTGTGTGTGCGTGTGTGCGTGTGTGCGTGTGTGTGTGTGTGTAGAGCGATTCAGACTAAACTACTGGACCGATCTTTATGAAATTTGACATGAGAGTTCCTGGGTATGAAATCCCCGAACGTTTTTTTCATTTTTTTGATAAATGTCTTTGATGACGTCATATCCGGCTTTTCGTGAAAGTTGAGGCGGCACTGTCACGCCCTCATTTTTCAACCAAATTGGTTGAAATTTTGGTCAAGTACTCTTCGACGAAGCCCGGGGTTCGGTATTGCATTTCAGCTTGGTGGCTTAAAAATTAATTAATGACTTTGGTCATTAAAAATCTGAAAATTGTAAAAAAAAAAAAAAATTATAAAACGATCCAAATTTACGTTTATCTTATTCTCCATCATTTGCTGATTCCAAAAACATATAAATATGTTATATTCGGATTAAAAACAAGCTCTGAAAATTAAATATATAAAAATTATTATCAAATTTTTTTTTTCGAAATCAATTTAAAAACACTTTCATCTTATTCCTTGTCGGTTCCTGATTCCAAAAATATATAGATATGATATGTTTGGATTAAAAACACGCTCAGAAAGTTAAAACGAAGAGAGGTACAGAAAAGCGTGCTATCCTTCTCAGCGCAACGAATACCCCGCTCTTCTTGTCAATTCCACGTGCACTGCCTTTGCCACGGGCGGTGGAGTGACGATGCTACGAGTATACGGTCTTGCTGCGTTGCGTTGCGTTCAGTTTCATTCTGTGAGTTCGACAGCTACTTGACTAAATATTGTATTTTCGCCTTACGCGACTTGTTACATTTAGTCAAGTTTTGACTAAATGTTTTAACGTTGAGGGGGGAATCGAGACGAGGGTCGTGGTGTAGGCTATGTGTGTGTGTCTGTGTGTGTGTGTAGAGCGATTCAGAGAAAACTACTGGATCGATCTTCATGAAACTTGACATGAGAGATCCTGAGTAGGGTACCTCTAGACTTTTTTTCATTTTTTTTGATAAATGTCTTTGATGACGTCATATCCGGCTTTTCGTGAAAGTTGAGGCGGCACTGTCACGCTCTCATTTTTCAACCAAATTGGTTGAAATTTTGGTCAAGTAATCTTCGACGAAGCCCAAACTTTGGTATTGCATTTCAGCTTGGAGGCTTAAAATTTAATTAATGAGTTTGCTTATTAAAATTGTCATTAAAATCGATTTTTCGCAAACAGATTTAAAATTGATTGCATCGTATTCTTCATCACATTCTGAATCTAAAAATATATACATATGTCATGTTTACTCTTAAAATGTGATCACAAATAACAAAAATAGATTAATTAGTCTTACGATTAAAATGTAAGAAATCGATCCAAAAATGATTTCATCTTATTCTTTATCATTTCCTGATTCCAAAAACATATAGATATTATAGGTTGTATTCAAAACAAGCTCAGAAAGTTAACAAGGATACAGAAAAGCGCGCTTTCCTGCTTAGCACAATACGCTACCGCGCTAATCTGGCGTGTCAATATCACTACGTTTTGCACGTGGAAGGTGAGCGATTTCCTTCACGCGGGGATTGACGAAGCTGTACTGTCTTGGTGAAAAAATACACTGCGTTCAGTTTTATTCCGTGAGTTCGACAGCTTGACTAAATGTAGTAATTTCGCCTAACGCGACTTGTTTTATCTTCCAATGTTGACCTCAGTTTCATGCAGGCTGCTTTCACGGTGTGGGAGACGTTCCATGCGTAAAAAGCTCTGAGGCGGTAGTGATCCAGCTCTGAGGGGCCACTTTTTCGTAGTCGGCTCAGATCGATCACAACTGTAGGTGTCTAAGGCAGAGTTCCACTATACGTGTTGGTTTGCAACGTTCACAAATGCATTGGGTATTACCAAATGTAGGCAACTAGATGCTACAATAAATATATATCGCAATAATTGATCATTTATGTCGAAAAGTGGCGATTTGTGTGTATGTTCGTGGTTATGCTCGATACAGACTAGCACAGACCATCGAAACCCTAATGGGGGGCTGGGCCAATGCAAAAGCAATGTTTTGGCGTCAAAACATTTTTCAGATTGCTTCTAGATTTCTCTCAAAATTAATTAACTCGTTTAATCGATGTGCCAGCTCTGAGCAATAGCAAAATGGGCGGAGCTTAGGTTTGTTCCAGCTCTGACGCAATTCGCAAAACGGACAATATAAGGCCCTTATAGATGAAATATGTACTTTTGATGATAGAATAGCATATAATATATATTTAACACTTCCAATCAGTGGATGGCATCAAAGTGGTGAAATCTGCATGTTATGCGGCAAAAACGAAATGTTCCAGCTCTGAGGTGTTTGATCGGCAAAAATGTTCTAGCTCTGAGCAAATGTTGAAATGTTCCGGCTCTGAGCATTTTTTATGGAACTGAACATTATGACAGATGTTAACGAAAAATAAACACAGAATATTTAATATCTTGCGTAATGAGGTATTCCTTGACTTTTAAGGTACTGCATTGGTGTTTTAGACTCAGAGTAATTTCCAATAATTCTTTGTAGTATGTTACATCCTCTTAATTTGAAATATTTCGTTCAGTACCAAATGTAAACATCTGCATGCAAAATGCATGCATAAGCAAACCCTGTTTAAGGTGGAGATAAATGAAGCTGTTAGGTACTGCAGACACAGTTATTGCTTCGTGTCTATTTGTTTCTTGATCAGTACTCTTGATTTTGGTACCGTTTAAAATTATGCTTACTGTATTTAAATTGATCAAACACGTGGCAGTCGCTTATAAATGATGAAGTGTTTAGCTTTTTCCGATCAAGGTACATACTGTTACTTATTCGAACCTGGCAGTGAGGAGGGTATCACCGCAACAGTTGGTTTACACCATATATGTCACCGTGTATGTATGTATGTATGTGTAATTATGATTCTCTGCTAGAGGAAGTAGATATTAGCAAAATACATGTATCAATCATGGCCCCCAGTTGCATCTTATATTTTCAAATTATCTACTCACGCTACCAGATAATCCAAACCATACGTACACGGGTACATTATGATGTAGATCAACTGTTGCAGTGATACCCTCCTCACTGACAGGTTCCACATACCTCAATCGGAAAACTCATTATTGACTCAATGACTGTAACGTGTTTGATCTAGGTATACACATTGAGCATGGTATCAAATGAAAGTGCGGGGTCTTAGGTACGCAACGGGTAACATTCTACCAGCACCAAGACTGAGCATGACCGTAAAAGTCAACCTTCAAAGTTTGAACCGAATCCCTGCACCATCTTTGTCAGGGCCGGACCCAGGGGGGGTTCCAGGGGTTCCGGAACCACACCCCTGGAAAAAGCATGTACCTTGCTTTGACTTTTACTAGTTTTAGCACCAAAACAATGCTGCTCTTAACCCTCAAAACAAGGCCCAGAATGCACCAGATTGCACAGATTTTAACCGTTTTTCAATTTTGTTCTGGGGGAGCATGCCCCCGGACCCTCCTAGTTCGCGCGCCTCGCTGATTTGCCCCCCCAAAAAAGGAGGAACCCCCCCCCCCCTTACAACTCATTTGGTCCGGCCCTGTTTGTATCATCTACACACCGTTTGTACGATTTGTCATTTATTGTCAACGTTCAACAACATTAGCTCTGGTTTTGGGCACTCAGCTTTTTCTGTCTGTGAAAACTTTGCAACATTCGTCAGGACATGCAAAATTGATGACGTCACCACATGCCATCGCAGCTTAACAGACATCTGTATTATTATGGTTAGTGTGTTTGTATCCACCCATGAAATACAGAAACATCTCATGTAAGAGTTTATAACCATAGGTCCAAGATATTTTCACATCAGCTGTGTACCTCATAGTTAATTTGAACTCCAGATTATGCCATCGTACAGTATCAAGGAAGAGTTTGAAAGAAATGATGTTATGTGCAAGTGAATCGCATCAGCATCACCTTTTTGTTTTAAAATCGAAAGCTCTTTGATAGGATACTAACCAACTCTTCAATAAAATCATTTTGTTCTGTATGTAGAAAACATGGTTGTGGACCAAGAGCATGCTCTCAGATGTAGATTTTTGTCCTGGTTATGCAACCCTCAGCATCAACATACACATGTTCTACCCTTTTGTCTGGTTTCACTTGATAATCAAGAAGTTGTTGGCTGTCACAGATTAGGAACTCCGATACAGAGCGAATATTAGGAACTCCGATACAGAGCGAATGCTGGCGCCTGTACCTAGACTAACTTACTGTGACGTCTTTATTATGACGACATGCTTTCGACGCCATTGTTTTGACGTAAAGCAGACAGAAGCTGCGTCACAACAACAAGATCGTTTTTTGCTCACGTAAGTGTAGCCTATGCGATCGTAACTTTGTCTGTCTGTGCGTGCGTGCGTGCGTGCGTATGTGCGTGCGTGTGTATGTCTGTGGTAGAAACTCTAACATTTGAAGACGTCACATTACATTGACGTCACATTATGACGTAAGAGGGTTAGACGTCACGCGAAGGAAGTACTGAAAGTCTCGGTCATTATTATTTTGAGCGGGCCGAGACTAGTTGGCAGTCGTGTCCCTGTAAGTAGGCTACATGCAGACAGACAGATCTAGATCTAGTGTCTCGCTTTCTTGCACAGTTTCACCTATGCTCTTTCTGTGTGTGTGTGTGTAGCCTACTTACAGGGACACGACTGCCAACTAGTCTCGGCCCGCTCAAAATAATAATGACCGAGACTTTCAGTACTTCCTTCGCGTGACGTCTAACCCTCTTACGTCATAATGTGACGTCAATGTAATGTGACGTCTTCAAATGTTAGAGTTTCTACCACAGACATACACACGCACGCACATACGCACGCACGCACGCACGCACGCACGCACGCACGCACGCAGAGACAGACAAAGTTACGATCGCATAGGCTACACTTACGTGAGCCAACTCTTTCTGTGTGTGTGTGTGTGTGTGTGTGTGTGTGTGTGTGTGTGTGTGTGTGTGTGTGACGGAGTGATTGAGTTTGTGTTATTGTTTGTCGATTTCTTACGTGAGCCTTGATGGCTTCGCCTCTTGTATTATTTGTTATTTTTGAATGATTTTAACACTTAAGATAGTTTTTGGCTCAAGTAAGTGTAGCCTATGCGATGCTAACTTTTGTCTGTCTGTGCGTGCGTGCGTGCGTGCGTGTGTGATAGAAACTTTAACATTTGACTGAACACCGAAATACTAATTTGACCGGGTTATTATCCAAGCAACAGCTTCAAAGTATTGAAGCAATGATCAACATTTCGTCGGCACGTATGTAGATAAAGTGTGTATCCAAAGAAAACGGGTGGTGGTGGGTTTTTGGGGGGGGGGGGGGGGGGTAAAAACAGGTGACTGGTTTGTGTTGTGTGTGGTATGTAGACCAGGTCCAGGGGTCAAGGTTAGGTCAGATCGCGTGAAGCATTGTGGTATAGATTCACTTCTCAGTTCTAACCGAGCTGCATTCGCCGATTCGGGAAAGACGATTTCACATTGTTCGGTTTCGTAGCGGCTCCAGAAAAAATAGATAAAGAAGATACAAAAGGAGATTTCCTACAGGTTGATCTACACAGCGTGTTTTCAGTGTCTGCGCGAGGAAGCGCTGTCAAAAGGGCAGTGTCGATCTCAGTGGCAGTCGTGTCCCCGTAAGTAGGCTACAGACAGACAGATCTAGATCTAGCGTCTCCCACTCTTGCACTGTGTCTATGCTTACTGTGTGTGTGTGTATGTATGACGGAGTGATTGCGTTTGTGTTACTGTTTGTCGATTTCTTACGGGAGCCTCGAAGGCTTCGCCTCTTGTTCTACCTTGGGAAGCAGCGAGGCTTGTGTCTTTTGTCTGCTGTGTTTTTATTTATCGTGACTGTATTTTTACGAACCAGTATGCACATGCCGCCTTATTCGTACCTTCATACGTAGTTGTGTGAGTATCAAATCGATATAATTCGCAGCATGATCGGCAGGGAAACGCTAATTGGTCTGAGAGAACGAATGGAAGACGGTTGACATGCATGCGAACGTGTGTGAAATAATTTTTGACTGTCCATTCTTCATAAAGAAATGTTTGGAAATAAGTTGGTTGTCAAATCATAATTAAAAATGTTTAATTGATTAATATTGGACGAACATTGTGAACGAACAGCCGGCACTGGACATACGTAACCTGACCGTAGAATTACTCTGTTGAACAGAGAATTAGCAAATCTGTATATGGTTTTTGAGTCACTTGAGAAAAAGTGACTCTATGTAATCGGTCAGTGTTAGTCTGTCCGGCCGGCCGGCCGGCCGGCCGTCCGGCCGGCCGTCCGTAGACACCACCTTAACGTTGGACTTTTCTCGGAAACTATCAAAGCGATCGGGCTCATATTTTGTTTAGTCGTGACCTCCAATGACCTCTACACTTTAACGATGGTTTCGTTGACCTTTGACCTTTTTCAAGGTCACAGGTCAGCGTCAAAGGAAAAATTAGACATTTTATATCTTTGACAAAGTTCATCGGATGTGATTGAAACTTTGTAGGATTATTCTTTACATCAAAGTATTTACATCTGTAGCCTTTTACGAACGTTATCAGAAAAACAAGGGAGATAACTAGCCTTTTCTGTTCGGCAACACACAACTTAACGTTGGGCTTTTCTCGGAAACTATAAAAGTGACCGGGCTCAAATTTTATGTGAACGTGACTCATTGTGTTGTGAATAGCAATTTCTTCCTGTCCATCTGATGCCTCATATAATATTCAGAACTGCGAAAGTGACTCGATCGAGCGTTTGCTCTTCTTGTTTTCAGACGTTTCGGGGAAGTTTCGTAGCAGCTTCGTAGCAGTTTCAGGAAAGTTTCGGGAAAGCTTCGGGAACAGTTCCAGGGAAGTTTCGGAAAAGTTTTTCGTGGTAACGCCATGGACTTCATTGTGAATCGTTCACGCTCTGAGTCTGCTATGGAATCATTCCATACCTGTAGTTCTCCGGTGTTCTAGCTCTACCTGTAACGACTTCACATTCCTAGCTTCCGTGCTATAAACTATCACTGGGTAACCTGAAAACCGACTACACGACCGAAGTGAATCGAGGACTTGCAGCAAGTAAACAGCACACTGGATCGTTCCATCCCTGTAGTTCTCCGGTGTTCTACCTAGAACGACTTTACGTTCCTAGCTTCCGTGTTATAAACTATCACTGGGTAACCTGAGGACCGACTACACGACAGAAGTGACTCCTGGACATTGCTGAACGATCCTAACCTTAAATAGACTGTGTTGTCCAAACG
>NC_090248.1:30880837-30933337 GCF_037325665.1 Littorina saxatilis
CCCCGTCATTTAGGCAGCATACGCCAATTTCAGGGGAGGCATGCTGGGTATTTTCGTGTTTCTATAACCCACCGAACTCTGACATGGGTTACAGGATCTTTTCCGTGCGCACTGGGTCTTGTGCTTGCGTGTACACACAAAAGGGGATTAAGTCACAAGCAGATCTGCACATAAGTTGACCTGGGAAATCGGAAAAAATCTCCACTCTTAACCCACCAGGCGGCAGCGACCGGGATTCGAACTCACGACCTCTCGATTAGGAGGCCGACGTCTTACCACCACGCCACTGCGCCCGTCAGTCATCCAATAATACAAGGCACGTACCGGGTTGTCGATGTACAGCATATGGAACGACTCGGTCCATGACACGCTTCGGCGCTCCACTGAAAGTTAAAACAAGTCGCGTAAGGCGAAATTACTACATTTAGTCAAGCTGTGGAACTCACAGAATGAAACTGAATGCACTGCATTTTTTCACAATGACCGTAGTCCGACGCTTGTGCAAAACGGAGTGAAACTGACGAGCCTGTTCAGCGCGGTAGTGGTTTCGCTGTGCTGCATAGCCCGCTTTTCTGTACCTCTCTTCGTTTTAACTTTCTGAGCGTGTTTTTAATCCAAACATATCATATCTATATGTTTTTGGAATTATAAGAACCGACAAGGAATAAGATGAAAGTGTTTTTAAATTGATGTCGAAAATTTAATTTTGATCATAATTTTTATATTTTTAATTTTCAGAGCTTGTTTTTAATCCAAATATAACATATTTATATGTTTTTGAAATCAGAAAATGATGAAAAATAAGATGAACGTAAATTTGGATCGTTTTATAAAAAAATATATTTTTTTACAATTTTCAGATTTTTAATGACCAAAGTCATTAATTAATTTTTAAGCCACCAAGCTGAAATGCAATACTGATGTCCGGCCTTCGTCGAAGATTGCTTGGCCAAAATTTCAATCAATTTGATTGAAAAATGAGGGTGTGACAGTGCCGCCTCAACTGTGTCCGGGGATATCATTCCCAGGAACTCTCCTGTAAAATTTCATAAAGATCGGGCTAGTAGTTTGGTCTGAATCGCTCTACACACACACACGCACAGACAGACAGACAGACAGACACACACACACACACACACACACACACACGAACACACACACGAACACACCGACCCCCCTCCTCACACACACACACACACACACACACACACATACACCACGACCCTCGTCTCGATTCCCCTTCTATGTTAAAACATTTAGTCAAAACTTGACTAAATGTAAAAACGTCTTAGCTTATGTCAATAGACATAGAATAGAATCGCTCCACTAAATACAACATTTCTTGAATACTTCCCAAGCATAATTATTAGCTAATGAAATTGAAGATGAAGCCTTTTGTCCCTTCGAACCCTATCTATGAGAACCATATGAATAACCACAACCCCACTTGTATGAGCCCGGTAAATACTCAAAATGAGGAAATAACTAATGCATCCCTTGCTCATTGTGAACCCCACTTGTAAGAGCCCGGTAAATACTCAAAATGAGGAAATAACGTACGTATCCCTTGCTCATTGAGCGCCAGAGGTCCGTTCTCCAACAGCGCTCCATACGTCGAAGGACTGCCCGGTCCCCCGTTCAGCCACAGCAGCAGTGGGGCATCGGGTTTGTTCTGAAACAATAGTAAGATCAAATAAAACAAGACAAGATGAGACAAGTCAAGACAAGACCAGACAAGACGAGACGAGACGAGAAGGATGGCCAGGTCCTCCGTTCAGCCACAGGAACACTGCGCCATCAAGTGTGTTCTGAAACAATAGTAAGATAAGACCAGACCAGACCAGACCAGATCAGACCCGACCCGACCCGACCCGACCCGACCAGACTAGACCAGACCAGACCAGACCAGATCAGACCCGACCAGACCAGACCAGACCAGACCAGACCAGACTAGACCCGACCAGACCCGACCAGACCAGACCAGACCAGACCAGACCAGACCAGACCAGACAAAACCAGAAAAGACCAGACAAGACAAGACATGACAAGACGAGAGACGAGAAGGACGGCCCGGTCCTCCGTTCAGGCACAACACTGGGGCATCAGGTTTGTTTTGCAAGTTGACCAAGTTCAACGGCACTTTCAGTGTTTTTGCACCACTATTGAATAGAAAGTCAAATGATGCATTGTAGTTCTAGAAACTTATTCATCTTGGTCCACGGTCAAAGATCTATTTGATCTTTGGTATTTATTGAACGTTGAATGATAAACAAAACGGCATTTTACGTGTTTTCGCACCAGCACTATGGAATCGAAAGTCAAATGATGTTAACAAATGTATCCATGTAGGTTCACGGTCAAAGATCTGTGTGATATTTGATATTTATTAAACGTTTCATGATAGACAAAAGGAACTAATCACCAGTCCTACAGGATAAAGTTGCTTGGTGGCCAAATGGCACAGACTTTGCAACATGACCATGTGACACTGACTTAATAGGAGTACATCCATTGAATTGGACTAGCCGGACTAGGTATCTAAGGCATGGAGCAAAAGAGAATAACACATCCCCCAGCAACAACGAATACCACAGCCAGTGTCTCGTTTCTCAGCAAAATGTGGCCTTCATGCCGCAATGAGTCAGATAAACTATTGAAGACATGAAGCAACACAGACTTTATACAACTACCTCAGCCTAAAATAACCAGAACAACATGTGGCTGTCACACTGCAATGAGATAGCTGCTGGAGCAACTGTTGAACGAGATAACCGGATTCACTAATGCACAAAGCATCAAAGACAAAATACACCCACCTCAGCGGGGAAGAACCAGAAGAACATGTTGCTCTCATATTGCTCATCCACAGTGAGATAACCCCTGTAACTCTGCACTCCGAGTATTTCAAGTAGACTGTGTTGTTGGGCTGAAATGGAAAGACTGGGTGTAAAGGTTTTCATTCTTCTTAAAGATAGTATACCGAAGGCGCCATTTTGGAAAGTTTTCTGACGATTTGGACCTTAAAAAGTGCTCGGGACATTCGCTGGACTGTAATTTAGAAACACCTGCAATGATGTGCTCAAAACTGCTCCGAAACTATGCTAAATACTATGAAGTTTAATCAGCGAGTGTTTTGCATCGCCCATCTCTCCTGTCAGGAGTCAGGGCTTCCGGTCGTCATAAATATTTATTTAGTTTTCATAGATACTCATTCGTCAAAGCAGATCAAGACCGTTGGATTGAGGAAGGCAAACCTACAGTCTAGCTAACGCATGCAAATTCCGTGCCATACAGGGCTAGCTAAACCTGTTCGTATAACATAAACAAACGCATTGTACGCTGGAAATATTACGGTCTGCTATGACTACCAAACACAGCATTCAGATTTGAAAAATAGAACGCTCAAACATTATTTTTAAGACCTTCCTCGTGTGTGCTGTCATCTATTCAACTCCCAAAACGAACTCTGTTGCTCTCGGCTCAATTTCAAATCCGTATCTCTAGGAATGGGGAAGCAGAACAAGACCGAATATACATTTGCGGACAAGACCGAATATACATATGCGCCTAAGGTCGAATGAAAGTGTTTATACATTTGCGGATAAGACCGAATATACATTTTGCTTAAGACCGAATGTACATTTGCGGACAAGACCGAATATACATTGCAGCGGTGGGTAGAAAATATACGTTGCCGCCTAAGACCGAATGTACATTTGCGGACAAGACCGAATATACATTGCAGCGGTGGGTAGAAAATATACGTTGCAGCCTAAGACCGAATATACATTTGCGGACAAGACCGAATATACTTTGTCGCCTAAGGTCGAAAATACATTTCTGGCACGAATTTCAATAGCGGCAAATATGTTGCAATTGATCGAATACACGTGAAAGGGCAAAATCCCAAAGCACGAACAATAACGGATACAATAACATACATAGCGACTAAAGTGTGTGAATGACACGTGAATCATGAACAACGAACAACAATAGCGGCAAATATGTGTCAATAACACGAGAATGTGTATTGTCGAATCTGTGAACTGTTTTTCTTGAAAGAGATGGTAATATGTATAGGTTACAACACGAGTGGTTTTTTATATGGCTTGTATTTCAGTCAAGACCCAGCGGATGAATATCATCGGGAGACACGAGCCTCTGGCGAGTGGCTCTCGATTGATATTCCCGCTGGGTCTTGACTGAAAAACAAGCCATATAAAAAACCACGAGTGTTGTAATCTGTATATCCCATTCTACCATCAAACACAAAGTGTAGACTACTAGCGGCACTGTTGCGATCTGTGGAGAGTGAAACAGTGGTGCCAGCGAGACTTGGCCCTTTTGCAACCTTAAACTAAGTGACCGTCGCTGAAAAAAATAAAACGAATGAGTGCATCGATAAGTACGCGGTAACACTACTTTCAGACCATTTAAAAGCTTTAAGTAAAGGTTCATAAGTTGCAAGAAAATAATGAAGTCGTATAGAAATTAATTTAGTTGAAGCGCACAATTCTTTTGTTTTGCGTTTCAGGTCGGCAGAACGGGCGAAACCGGGTTGGCACCCATTTGGCTTACTCGATTCAGAATCGATTCCACGTTGTTTTTCTCGAACGTATTATTATACAATCAGGCTTATTGACAGAGAAGCAAATTTCAGGGAACAAATATGTAGGTTTAGATTTAACCATTTGCTCCCTATTTGAAATGTATCTACGTGATAAACGTTTTGCGAGTGTGTTTGCATGGATGAACCTAAACTGGTATGGGTGTGAGGAAAACGGGACCCAGTTGGTGAAGTCGCGAATTGCTGACACCAAGTCTGTCACCGCCGATTGATTGCATTTTGAAGGAATATGACTGGATTACGGAAAAATGCACACATGTTAAGTTCTTGGATACCTTCATCGCCAATGTGGACTTACTGCAGAGCCAGGCAAAAGAGTAGACTTGCTCGCAAAATACGTGAAACAGCCGATGTTTGATACGAAGCGAAGCCACCCCAAACCATGCAGTAAGGACCCTTCTCGGTCCCGCTACGCATGACACCAGACCAGTGTTGTTGCTTTGAGTTTGACTAACAAACTCGAAACTGTCATTTAAAACATGAGCCAAATGTGTATTGATTGTGTGATTAGTCTATGTGACAGGGCTTCTATTATCTGTGCTCCCTAGCTTCTGTCAGTTCCCACACCGACACTGCTGACAGATCTGTGTGACAGACTCTCACTGACAGTCGTCTGCTTCGATGCAAGGGAGGGTACTCGTTTTTATATTTAGTCAAGTTTTGACTAAATATTTTAACATCGAGGGGGAATCGAAACGAGGGTCGTGGTGTATGTGCGTGTGTCTGTGTGTGTGTCTGTGTGTGTGTGTAGAGCGATTCAGACTAAACTACTGGACCGATCTTTATGAAATTTGACATGAGAGTTCCTGGGTATGAAATCCCCGAACGTTTTTTTCATTTTTTTGATAAATGTCTTTGATGACGTCATATCCGGCTTTTCGTGAAAGTTGAGGCGGCACTGTCACGCCCTCATTTTTCAACCAAATTGGTTCAAATTTTGGTCAAGTAATCTTCGACGAAGCCCGGGGTTCGGTATTGCATTTCAGCTTGGTGGCTTAAAAATTAATTAATGACTTTGGTCATTAAAAATCGGAAAATTGTAAAAAAAAATAAAAATTTATAAAACGATCCAAATTTACGTTTATCTTATTCTCCATCATTTGCTGATTCCAAAAACATATAAATATGTTATATTCGGATTAAAAACAAGCTCTGAAAATTAAATATATAAAAATTATTATCAAAATTAAATAGTCCAAATCAATTTAAAAACACTTTCATCTTATTTCTTGTCGGTTCCTGATTCCAAAAACATATAGATATGATATGTTTGGATTAAAAACACGCTCAGAAAGTTAAAACAAAGAGAGGCACAGAAAAGCGTGCTATCCTTCTTAGCGCAACTACTACCCCGCTCTTCTTGCCATGAGCGGTGGACTGACGATGCTACGAGTATACGGTCTTGCTGAAAAATGGCATTGCGTTCAGTTTCATTCTGTGAGTTCGACAGCTACTTGACTAAATATTGTATTTTCGCCTTACGCGACTTGTTTTGTTTTGGTTTGTAGCCATGGGCATTGTGATAGTGTTCGACTGTTCAAACTAGTGTTATGCACGGGTTAATAAAACTGCGGATAGAACTCTTTAGCAGCAAAGCAATTAAGAGTGTATTACAATCTATTTGTTTGGCGCAAGGTCAAAGGTCGGGAGGAAAGTAGTTCTTTGCCCAAATCGGAATCTGCACTATCATATATTTTTTGGAGTCCATGATGTATTTATTGAGCTATAAAAATACAACATATATACCCATACTGAAGTAACAGAGACAAAGAAGGGAGGTCATGGGATATAGTTAACTAACTAACTAACTAACTAAGATGGTTTGGTTTTTGCTTTGGTAACCACGAGTTGATGTTTTTGTGTGTTTTTTCACCCTCCTGTACGTAATCACGAACTGTGGAGCGGACACATGTTTTGTGAACCTCGCTCAGTCAATCTCAAGGTTTCTTTTATCATTATTTTATTATCATTTTTTTTAATCAATGTCCCGTCTGCCTTCATCACTCTCGCGACTCGATATTCGTACCATGCGGCCACTCCTTGTGTCATTGTTGCGCTGTCCAGATCAGCAATAACGTACCGCCATTGAACCGATGTCATTGCTGTCGGTCAGACATTGGGAGTGTGGTGCGCGTGTTCGGGATGTCCTAGGAGTGTTCAAGGCTTGGTGTATGATGCACTTCAAGCTACCTTTCATACCCGTCCACCTTCATCCAAAGTTCTGACAGAGAGACATAACTTCGTGGATTTATGTTTTTCTGAGCTACTTTATGACTTATGTCTGATTCGATCGCATGCGGTCTATTTAATGTATTTTTTTTTAAACTTTCCATTATTATATTGTACAAGAGACAGAGAGACACAGAGACACAGAGAGAGAGAGAGAGAGAGAGAGAGAGAGAGAGAGAGAGAGAGAGAGAGAGAGAGAGAGAGAGAGAGAGAGAGAGAGAGAGAAAGAGAGAGAGAGAGAGAGAGGGAGACAGGGAGAGAGAGAGAGAGAGAGAGAGAGAGAGAGAGAGAGAGAGAGAGAGAGAGAGAGAGAGAGAGAGAGAGATTTATGTTTGTATGCGCTACAGTATAAATTCAATAAATGATCATTCATTATGTCAGACCTTCGTTTTGGTTTGGTATTGGACGAATCCATTTTAATCTAGGATCTATTTTAACCATGCGCGTTTATTAGCAATACGAAAACGTGCTCTTATCGGATAAACTGTGATCTTAGTTTCTATCGGCCTTAGGCAAAATGTATATTTTCGACCTTGTGCGCAAGTGTATATTCGGTCTTAGGCGACAATGTATATTCGGTCTTAGGCAAAATGTATATTTTCGACCTTAGGCGCAAGTGTATATTCGGTGTTGGGCGACAATGTACATTCGGTCTTAGGCAAAATGTATATTTTCGACCTTAGGCGCAAGTGTATATTCGGTGTTAGGCGACGATGTATATTCGGTCTTCTGCACAATGTATATTTTCGACCTTAGGCGACAATGTATATTTTCGGCCTTAGGCACGTATGTATATTCGGTCTTATTCATGTTACCCCTAGGAATAGCACATGGGATGCTCAGGATCAAAAGGTTGGACGAAAACTAAGAGTCGCGCAAAATGCGTCACAATCAGAATAACAGTCTGGGATTCCTACTCAAAACATAGCCGTCTTCAAACGTTTATTTTAAGGTATTCCTGGTGTGTGGTCACATAATTACAACCCAAATCTGAACTGTATAGCTCTTGGGGCGATTTGAGACAGTATTCTTGTTAGATATAATCCCGTTAGGACTGTCTGCCTGTGTAACACACACACACACACACACACACATACACACACAAACACCCACACTAACACACTTACACACACAAACAAACAAACAAACACACACACACATAGGTGGTTTTACAGTCATTTGGGGTCGGCTGTGTATCAAAATGTCATCTTGCTCAAAACACAGGCATTTGGGGTCTCTTTTGTTTTACGTGTTAGAAAGTTTCTTAAAACTTTAATGAGCGTTAAATGCCATTTTAAAGTGTGAAAACTCATTTCAGGAGGTTATTACATAAAATGCAACCTCCAGCGTGATTTTTAGAAAAACAGGCATTTGGGGACGATGTTTGCTGTACAGCAGTGAAATGGGGACGTATGTGTACACAAAGTGCAGAGCTACAATTACGTTATCGGTGCTATGAATGTTTTAGGTGTTAGAAAGTTTGTTAAAACTTCAATGAGCGTTAAATGCCATTCTAAAGTGTCAAAACTCATTTCAGGAGGTTATTACATAAAATGCAACCTCCAGCGTGATTTTTTTAGAAACAAACAGGTATTTGGGGACGATGTTTGCTGTACAGCAGTGAAATGGGGACGTCCAAAAGTGCAGAGCTCCCGCAGAGCTATCTGTTAATTTTAAGAATTAAAAAAAAAAAAAATTCATTACTAGGATGTCCCATTGTTGGGAAATTCCGGTCGCTTCCTCCGAGTGGAAAGCTAGCAGTGACAGAGTCGCACTACCCCAAGTCAAGGGATCTATTAGTCCTGTTTCGCCGTTATCCCAATTCGCCCCCATCCCATTTTGGCGACATTTCTCAGGCCAAGTGTCATTTTACCACCATATCATGTACTATTAGCTCCACATCCCATTTTGGCGCAATCCCGTTTCGCCGTTAGCCCATTTCGCTCCCATCCCATTTTTGCGACATTTTACAGGCCAAGTGTCATTTTACCACCATGTCATGTACCATTAGCTCATCGTCCCATTTTGGCGCAATCCCGTTTGGCCGTTATCCCATTTTGCCCCCATTCCATTTTTGCGACATTTCATAGGCCATGTGTCATTTTACATGCCATTCTAAAGTGTCAAAACTCATTTCAGGAGGTTATTACATAAAATGCAACCTCCAGCGTGATTTTTTAGAAACAAACAGGTATTTGGGGACGATGTTTGCTGTACAGCAGTGAAATGGGGACGTCCAAAAGTGCAGAGCTCCCGCAGAGCTATATGAATGGTTTCATCACATACATGGCGCGAGGCGACATATGTTGTGAAAAATTTTACAAATCACGTTTTTGTGCCCGATATTTTCTTGTCATCTCCAAAGTCAAGGGACAAACACGAAATTCCTTGACTTTTGGGGTAGCGCGACTCTGTTAATTTTAAGAATTAAAAAAAAAAAAAAATTCATTACTAGGATGTCCCATCGTTGGGAAATTCCGGTCGCTTCCTCCGAGTGGAAAGCTAGCAGTGACAGAGTCGCACTACCCCAAGTCAAGGGGTCTATTAGTCCTGTTTCGCCGTTATCCCAATTCGCCCCCATCCCATTTTGGCGACATTTCTCAGGCCAAGTGTCATTTTACCACCATATCATGTACCATTAGCTCCACATCCCATTTTGGCGCAATCCCGTTTCGCCGTTAGCCCATTTCGCCCCCATCCCATTTTTGCGACATTTTACAGGCCAAGTGTCATTTTACCACCATGTCATGTACCATTACTCCACGTCCCATTTTGGCGCAATCCCGTTTGGCCGTTATCCCATTTTGCCCCCATCCCATTTTTGCGACATTTCATAGGCCATGTGTCATTTTACCACCGTGTCAAACCACTAGCGCCACATTCCATTTTGTCGCCATGCCGTTTTGCCGTCATCCCATTTTGCCGCCATCTCTATTTCGCGACATTTTGGATTGTGGCAAAAATGGAATTTGGCGTAAACGGAATGTCTTCCTAGTTGAATAACGCAGTATAGTAGTATAGTGAGGCTTGGCAAGAAGAATAAATAAAAAATGTGATGGCGGCCAAATGGGATGGTGTCAAAATGGGATGACGCGCTATTGTTATGACACGGTAGTAAAATGACGCTTGGCTTGTGAAATGTCGCGACAATGGGATGGGGGATAAATGGAATACGGTGAAACGGCACGACGGCCAAATGGGATATGGTGTCAAAATGGGATGTCGCGCTTTTGTTATGACATGTTAGTAAAATGCCCTGTCACGTAGTCTCAATCCAAATTGGAAATCCATAGCATCATCATTATAATCATCCTTATCTCATTAATCATTCAAAATTATAAATTTTATAAAATGACGCTTGGCTTGTGAAATGTCGCGAAAATGGGATGGGGCAAAAAATGGGACGGCGGCAAAAATGGGATTGCACCAAAATGGGATGTGGATCAGCCACTAGATTGCCAATTTTAAAGTCTTAGGTATGACCCGGTGTGCATGTGACGTTTTTATCTTTCGCCGTGTTGATATTTCGATTTTCGGCCTCGTTGATCTAGTATAAACTCTACACTGAACAAAAAAAACACCCTTCGATAGTACTGATGAGCGACCTTGTGTACCTTACATTCATGGGGCCAAATTTGTCCAACCAATTATTTTATTTAACTTAGAAATTTGATTCATCCTAAAATGTTTCCCTTCTTACTCAAGGGACGTAACCACTCGGTACACGTTTTCGAAGAATTCGATTTTGGGAGTGAAATCTATTTAATTTCACAACCAATTTTCTTCACATGCAAGAAACTGACATGCTTTTCGTCCATAAATAATTTCCCTTCTTAATTTTACCAGGAAACAACATTTCAGTCTCGAGTAAATATCGAGGGGGAAATATGTACACAGGCGAAAGATGAAATCGTGACACCGGCCGAGGTTCGAACCCACGACCTCCCGATCACGGGGCGGACGCCTTACCACTAGGCTAACCGTGCCGGTTTACCCTTGAGTGACAGACGGACAGACAAAAGAATATACAGACAGACCGTAATTAACACAAACACACACACTCAGCAGAGCAAAGCGGTATGACACACACACTCAGCAGAGCAAGGCAGTATAACACAAACACTGAGTCTGATTTATAAGAATGAGAATGAGGGAGAGAGAATTGTATTGAATTGAATTGAATTAAATTGAATTGAATTGATCTTTATCTTAACACTAACAGAATAAGAAATGCTAAAATGCTCTTTTTTTCATCCCGCAGACAGTCAAAATTCTAATCAAAAACAAGGAAAGAGATAGAAATAAAAGGAACAGTTATGACAGCTTTACAGACAGACAGACAGACAGACAGACAGAAAGAGAGACAAAAAAGAAACAAACAGACAGACAGACAAAGAGAGAGAGAGAGCCAGAGAAAGAGAGAGACAGAGAAACAGAGACATAGAGAGAAAGATAAACAGACACACAGACACCGACAGAAAAGTTGTGTGAAGAGCAGCTCAGCTGCTCTGCAGAATTTGTCTTACATTTTGGAAAGTTTTCTGACGATTTGGACGTGAAAACGAGACTGAACCCATGCAATAATTTTTTCAAAACTGCTCCGAAACTATCCCAAAATCAAGTAATTAAATGACATGTTGTTACTGTACGATAACTAAGTCTTTCAATCAATCAATCAATATGAGGCTTATATCGCGCGTATTCCGTGGGTACAGTTCTAAGCGCAGGGATTTATTTATTTTTTATTTTATTTTTATTTTATGCAATTTATATCGCGCACATATTCAAGGCGCAGGGATTTATTTATGCCGTGTGAGATGGAATTTTTTTACACAATACATCACGCATTCACATCGGCCAGCAGATTGCAGCCATTTCGGCGCATATCCTACTTTTCACGGCCTATTATTCCAAGTCACACGGGTATTTTGGTGGACATTTTTATATATGCCTATACAATTTTGCCAGGAAAGACCCTTTTGTCAATCGTAGGATCTTTAACGTGCACATCCCAATGTAGTGTACACGAAGGGACCTCGGTTTTTCGTCTCATCCGAAAGACTAGCACTTGAACCCACCACCTAGGTTAGGAAAGGGGGGAGAAAATTGCTAACGCCCTGACCCAGGGTCGAACTCGCAACCTCTCGCTTCCGAGCGCAAGTGCGTTACCACTCGGCCACCCACCCTAACCCTAACTAAGTCTTTCCGATTTATTGTCATTCTAACTTGTTTTATCACACTCGGAAAATATCACACGCAAAATACTATCAATCAATCAATCAATCAATATGAGGCTTATATCGCGCGTATTCCGTGGGTACAGTTCTAAGCGCAGGGATTTATTTATCATTTTTTTTATCTTTTTCATTTTTTATTTTATGCATGCAATTTATATCGCGCACATATTCAAGGCGCAGGGATTTATTTATTCCGTGTGAGATGGATTTGTTTTTTTACACAATACATCACGCATTCACATCGGCCAGCAGATCGCAGCCATTTCGGCGCATATCCTACTTTTCACGGCCTATTATTCCAAGTCACACGGGTATTTTGGTGGACATTTTTATATATCTATGCCTATACAATTTTGCCAGGAAAGACCCTTTTGTCAATCGTGGGATCTTTAACGTGCACACCCCAATGTAGTGTACACGATACTAGCGAAATTATTTTTTTTGTTTGTTCTATAAATGTGACATGCTTTAGGCTGTTATATACTACATTATAACCGAGATGATGTTTTTAGATCCACAGATTTAGGTCGAAAATATGATAGTTTTTCTGAGATGGTGCAGACAACGTTAACCCTCATATAAATTAAATGTATTCCATGGTGGAATCCTGCTTGCACAATCTAATCTATTCAATCTAACCTAATCAAGGCACAATCAATAGAATCAAAATCACTCACTTTTATTTTCTTGCCTTTCTGCTATTCCTCCCGTCTGAGAAAGATCACCAAAGTCATCAAAATCAGGTATTTACCACTGTATGCAACAAGTCTCACAAACTCGAATTATCTCTCTTGCAAACTGACAGATTTAACACCCGCACCATATGATGTCTGACCGGACAATTGCTAATTTGTAAAAAAAAAAGGGGGGTCCTTTACGTCCTCACAGGAAATTTTCCTTTTAGGGACATGAGTTGATGATACGCTAAAAGAAGAAAAGGAGGGAAAGAAAAGGGCAAGACCAAGCAATCCCGACCGTGATAGGACCCCGGCCCCGCTCACCATGAATAAGGGAGGGGGGTGGGGCAATGAGAAATATACTCGGGGATAATTTTTCCTTTATATGCGTTGACTTCCTAGGGGAAGGACCATTAAAAACATGGATTTTTAATTCAATTTTAGTTTCGTTAAGAAAAAGATAAAACTCAGGACCACCTGTTAGAAGGTTTAAAAGTGACAACATTGTGAGAAAAATATAAAGAACATGCGCAAAACGTAATACTGATCTTCTATAGGGTAGTAACATTTGGATACATCATTTCATTGACGCACGCATGAGTTGCTATGCGGCATTTGTTAATTTTAAATAGGATAAAAATATCTATCTGCGTTGTCCGTCGACCTCCCCGCCACTACAATAGTCGCAGGGGAGGCGACGTCACATTAGCAGTATTAACTGAGAGAGGAAACAGCTATCCTCTCGTTTATATAATCATGTTTTTATGTTTATTGTGTAATCCGAAAACAGGAGTTTAAAACCATCAGGAAAAAAAAGAAGAAAAAAACACGCACACGCCCGCGAGGTGGGGCAATGCCCTTCCCTCCCTGCGAGCTGTGTGTCCCCTTTGTTTAAGTTAATACCGTTGACAAATGACGATCATATATTTATGCTGGCTTTATTTTATTTTGCCCCCCATTTAGGGAGTCCAGAATTACAAGGGACTTACAGTGATTTTTTAATTGTGAGAATTTCCTCAGACGACAGATCTCTGCTCCCCGCGAGAGCGCTGAGGGCCATGAGATAGGTGTCTGGTTTAGGGACGGACACTTTATTTTTTGTCACAAAACAGTAGGTATCCGTTAATAAGTTGATGAGAGCCTCGGGGCTCTGCTTCTGCCTAGCAGTCACCATAGAGGTGAGGCAGAGCTCCAGGTAGCCTCTCAGGTCTTTTTCTTCTGGTTTTTGGGTTGTTATGAACACAAAGTCTCTGTGACTATCGACTTTTTTGAGGACTTTTGCTAATTTGCGAAACGAACTAACTTTATGTAGGCCACGACCTCTCAAAGGGGTGAGAACCGTGTCAGTGTATTGACCAATCATATGAACACCTTAATTGTCCGGCACGTGCGCTCTCAAAATCCACTGACCAATAGCCGACGAGAACGACATCACTGCAGGACGGTCAAGTCATGCAATCCAATTGGGCGGTGTTTATGATGCTCCCCGTGTCGACCACTGTTGCGTCTTCAAATGTCCAGTGTCATTTGTATTGGATGATTCTCAACGCCCAATACCAAACGCTTATAACTTTTATCAACGCAACTTTTAACCTGTACAACCCCACTCCCCTCATCCTCCCGGCCCCACCCCCACACACCCAGCTTTTTCTTAGCGTACCGGCAACCACCTCATGTCCCAAATAGAATCTTATTCTGGGGACACAAATAGAAATTTACATACATTCAACTCGTGGTCAAAACAACGTTTATGCTTGCGGCCATTGTCACCTAGGCGAGACCATGAAATCTTGGCGAAAAATGTTTAATATCTTTATTGTACAAAATAAAACAAACTAACAAAAACCGATTTTATCTCACAGAATATTATCAAGCTGTTCTCGCAACAACAACAACAACAACAACAACAACAACAACAACAACACCACTTCAGGGAGTTATTCCATGAAAAATGCATGGATGTATAATTTCTATTCGATTTTGTTTTCGCTGTGTACAAAAGGAAACAAACAAACTGACAATAACCGATTTTATCTTACAGAATATGATCATGCTGTTCTGGCAACAATAACAAAAACACTTAACAGAGTTATTCCATAAAATCGCATGGATGTATTATATATTTTCTATTCAGAAAAAACCCACCCGAATGTTATGCTTAAAGTATTCCCATACACGTTTTAGGATTGGACATGAAACGGTTACCGAAGGTGCTTTTCCTCAGGCCCGTACAGACACTTCGGCATGCTTGAATTCTTTGACATTCAACAAGGCTTGAGTCGGTTTCGTGTAATCCCTTTGCCTAATCAGTCAAAGTCATAAAAAAATGTTCCCGGCAGATATCAAACCATACGTGCAGAAGTATCGTCTGTTTCTCACGCGGGCTTAAAGCTTAATTATGATCAAAGCACTCTCTGAATGGTAACATGAAAGCACAGCTGTTTAATATTTTCCCACACACACACACGCACGCACGAGAAAACATAAGACTTTCATAAGTAATGTGATTAATCAACATGAAATAAATTGTTTTGTTGGCTTCTAGCGTGAAAAAGCGCGTGGGTGGCACGAACATTTTCATAATAATAATCATCACCTTTATCACAGACTTATATCCCATTTCGTGACACCTACCACTACTCCACTACATCAAAGGATGTCTGTTGAGATAATCGAATGGTTCAAAACTTTCAAACCTGCGCGCATATTCTAAGCCGACTAACACATAATAGTCAAGGACATCATAAAATGGTTCTCCGTGAAAACTTGACCGAGGGCCATTTTACGACGTCCTTGACTAGATAGTGTTTATGGCCAAACCAAGCACAACCCGAGTGTGTCAAGTATACTCATGTGCATTGCTTCTTGGACAATGTAAAGAACACCGAAAGTACTTCAATGCCGTTCTCGAGTTACCTTGACTTTTACAAAGGTTGCAGCTGACACGGCTTACGTAATCCGGTTTCCTGGTCATGTGTGTGAAAAATGTGTCCAATAAAAGCATAATCTTTAATTCATATATTATTTCAAAAAAGATGTTAAAACTAAGGACCACCTTTTGTTAAAAACTTTAAGAGTGAAACGTTATGTGAAAAATAGAGAAACTGTGGCCTATTATGTGTTTTCGCCGGTAGGTGTCAATTGGCAGGCCAGGCACTTAATCACGCTTGACTCCCCTCCGCTTAAGCGGCAATCGTTTAGCAAGCGCCGGTGTCTGCTTCAAGAAAGCCCTTCACACCCAGATTAAGTGAGGGAACATCGAATAGTGACATTTTTCGATGTGATTTTTCGATTTCATAAACAACAATTTTGAAAAATAATATAAAAGAGATAAATATTTTGCAAATACCGTATCTGGGTGGTCTAAATCAGGCTACCATAACTGTCTCGTTGTATGCCTTTTTTTTTCTTCCAAGTATATACAACTATTGCAACAACAATAAAGAGTTAACAGGCAAGTGATATTTAATTTAGAAATGGAATACGCTTTAATTTAAAACAAAAGCACAACGAACAAGATGTTTTAATTTATTTCGCTCCAAGTCAAAATTTAAGCAAAACATCTAAATAGTTTTAAATGCGCATTTAGTCCGCTGTCGCACGGAGGAATGTAGGATTACCAAAACCGGCAAAATCAAAACTGGGCAAAACTTGATTTAAAAGAACGCCCCCCCCCCCCCCCCCCCTGTAGAATTTGCACTGCTAGATGCGTTGGCGGCATCCCCTCCTGCCTCTCCCAACTAGCCGTATCCCAGTCTGCCTTACCCAATTTGCCGCATCCCGGCCTGCTGCTTTGTGTGTGTTAGTGCGTGTGTATTTGTGTTTGTGAGGCAGGGAAAGAGAGAGAGAGAGAGAGAGAGAGAGAGAGAGTGACTGAGAGAGAGAGAGAGAGAGAGAGAGAGAGAGAGAGAGAGAGAGAGAGAGAGTGACTGAGAGAGAGAGAGAGTGACTGAGAGAGAGAGAGAAAGAAACCTGCGCGCATATTCTAAGCCGACTAACACATAATTGTTAAGGACATCATAAAATGGTTCTCGGTGAAAACTTGACCGAGGGCCATTTTACGACGTCCTTGACTCGAGTGTGTGACGTATTCTCATATGCGCTGCTTCTTGGGCAAGGTAAAGAACACCAATACTTCAATGCCGTTCTCGAGCTACGTTGACTTTTACAAAGGGTACAGCTGACACGGCTTACGTAATCTGGTTTCCTGGTCATTTGTGTGAAAAATCTGTCCGACAAAGAAAACTGCCCAACGAATATAGATAACTCGGTCGAAAAAAATACTACCAGCAAAATATCTAACCCCCCCCCCCCCCCCCCTCCGCCGAAGAAAGAGCACGGGGTTCAATACATGATGATAGTTATTAAACACAAAGCAGTTGTAGCTAGGCTCAAGGCAATCACAAGATAGGAAAGCTTTCGAGTCATCGACAATCATTCGGAGGTGTGAATGTTTAGTGTTCTTAGTATGTCTTGCTAAACTAAGTTCTATTTAATCAGAGTATGTTTGCGTGTGCTTATACTTAGTGATATTGTAAAGCGCATAGTGCTTTTCGTTATGCGCTATAGAAATCTCCTTAATAAATAAATAAATAAATAAATAAATAAATAAACATTCAAAACTGTGTAAAATGGTCGAACTGAAGTTTTTGCACAACAAATATGACCATAACAATTATTTCTTAAACTTAAAGTACTGGACAAATTAACCCCTTCGTTGTGAAGTTACACACGCGCAATGTTGAGACAAATTCATCAAAGACATGAACGCAATCATCCATGGAAAACGCGCTGATCATGCCTGTAAGGGCTGTTTTAAAGTCACTGAATGTCTAATGTTGATTGAGGTACACCATGTATGGTAACACTTATCTCCCAATACCCCCTCGGACAGTTCTAGAACCCCTTGCAATGCTTAAAAGATAAACTCCATTTCCTCACTTCATTTTGGCAGTTCAAAACTGTCAAAAACATGATTTCACATTTTGGTCATGCTCGCAATAGTTATCTCCAATCGATGCTTCATAATATTCTGCATGTTTTAGTTCTGCAGTTGCTCATACATCTTTTTATAGACATCTGAAGACGTGTGCTGCTCACATACAGATCAGCATAAATCCATTTACTACTTAGATTGTTTAGTGTCTATATGTTATTTGCTTGTCTGTCTGTCTTGTGCGTACTCCTTCTCAAACATAAACAAACTCGGACATATTCAAAGATAGTCTACATAATTATGATCCAGAGACAGCCAGCATGCCTCTTCCTTGTTCTCCGACAAAAGAAAACTTCCTTGTGGCCTATTGTGTGTTTTCGCCGGTAGGTGTCAATTGGCAGGCCAGGCACTTAATCACGCTTGACTACCCTCCGCTTAAGCGGCAATCGTTTAGCAAGCCCCGGTGTCTGCTTCAAGAAAGCCCTTCACACCCAGATTAAGTGAGGGAACATCGAATAGTGACATTTTTCGACGTGATTTTCGATTTCATAAACAACCATTTTGAAAAATAATATAAAAAAGATAAATATTTTGCAAATACCGTACCTGGGTGGTCTAAATCAGGTTTCTTGTCAAACGTAAAATGCAGTATAGAAAAAAAGCCGTTGTGTTAGAATTTAAGACTAAATCAATTTGGGTCTACTTGTAGAAACAGTGTTAATAAATGTTCAACAAATGCTGAAAGAAACAATTGGCAGCACCCTTGAAACGCTTGGCATGTATATTAAATGTTGAATGTATATTGGTTAAGAACAAAAGTAGGGCAATTTCGTTACTTTTGATTTGGACCCCTACCTCAATAGTTCTTTGAATGTTCGCCTTCTTTTATATTTACGGTACCGAGAAGCCTTCAACAGATGTATACATGTATCACTAATTCAATAAGTTTTTCGAAGCATCCTATTCTAAACTCTTACGTTAAATGTCTGACCTTTTTGTTTTTGTTTTTATTTGTTTCTGTTGGGTTTCAAACAACATTCTGTGAGATAACCTTTAAGGTCATCGCCGTAACAAGAACACTGTTCTTCCTTTTTAGGCTTTTATAGTCCATACAATATTTGCTGGCTTACACCCGTCAATTTTACGTGTATCAGTTCATGAAATATTTGCCGGCTTTTACCCATCTATGTTATCTTTCCCCGGTCAAGGCAATATCTTGAAATGATTGTTGAAACTTCAGAGAACCCTTTGCTTAAAGTTCCAAAGATTGTTTTTGTTTTGGAGCTTTCCATTCTTTTCGATCATGAACAAGGAAATAGCTGAATGAGTATGACGCATTCTCTAAAGCTGTCCTGGGGTACAGAACGGATGTGATCACACACTTATCGCTCGCTTGAGTAATTCTTTAATCACACAAGAAGCTTTTGTGGTGTTTTGTTTTCTTGAAATAGTGACACGTTACCTGGCACACTTAAGCAGGTTTCATGCCCCCCCTCCCTACCCATTGGGAATACAGACCACTTGAACAAATCTGAGTATGTGGAGTTACGCCCTGGAGTCATACTCGCCGGAGGAAAAAGGGTGAGTTCTTGGCTTTGTGGCGCCAATAACAAGTCATTGATGACGAATTGAGTCATCTGTCAGTAAAACGTAAAAACGGAGGAAGGTCTCTTATTCATATTTGCTTCTTTGGCTACCATAACTGTCTCGTTGTATGCCTTTTTTTTCTTCCAAGTATATACAACTATTGCAACAACAATAAAGAGCTAACAGGCAAGTGATATTTAATTTAGAAATGGAATACTCTTTAATTTAAAACAAAAGCACAACGAACAAGATGTTTTAATTTATTTCGCTCCAAGTCAAAATTTAAGCAAAACATCTAAATAGTTTTAAATGCGCATTTAGTCCGCTGTCGCACGGAGGAATGTAGGATTACCAAAACCGGCAAAATCAAAACTGGGCAAAACTTGATTTAAAAGAACGCCCCCCCCCCCCCCCCCCCACCCTGTAGAATTTGCACTGCTAGATGCGTTGGCGGCATCCCATCCTGCCTCTCCCAACTTGCCGTATCACAGTCTGCCTTACCCAATTTGCCGCATCCCAGCCTGCTGCTTTGTGTGTGTTAGTGCGTGTGTATTTGTGTTTGTGAGGCAGGGAAAGAGAGAGAGAGAAAGAGAGAGAGAGAGAGAGAGAGACAGAGAGACAGAGAGAGAGAGAGAGAAAAGAGAGAGAGAGAAAGACAGAGAGAGAGAGGGGGAGAGAGAGAGAGAGAGAAAGGGAGAGAGAGAGGGGGAGAGAGAGAGAAAGAGAGAGAGAGGAAAAGAGAGAGAGAGAGAGAGAGAGAGAGACACACACACATACACAGAGAAAGAGAGAGAGAGAGATGTCAACAAAATCAAGGAAAAGAAAAGCCTAACAAAGAATTTCAAGTGGCAGCCCAACTTTTCGACCTGTTGCCAGGCCTTCCTCAGCGGCGTTTAATTCTGCGAGACGCCAATTCATGCATCAAGTACTAAGCAACACAATACCATAGTTAATTCTGTTACGAAACACAAAGCAAATATTTCAAAGATAAAATCTACAAGACTTGACTAAAATTAATGTAAAAAATCAACAACAAGAAGAAACAGAGGCGAAAACAGTATTTGACTTTCAATGTTTTTGCAGAGAACTTGTTTACGGCAATAGTGGAAACTAACATGTTTTATGAACGTGTTTATGTTTTGCAATCTTGTTTTCTGATTTATCCATCTATATATTTATTTACCTATTTTCACTTTACTTATTTAGTTCCGATCAAATGATCCGCTGCAAGAGCAGTTTGTAAATAAAATCAGCGATACAAAATGCCTCCGTTTCACTTAGATGGCGTATGGAAATAATTAATAACCTTATTTTATGATGGGTGACCTCATTGCAAATTGCTGACATTTAAAAAACGATATCAAAAATAGAGTTACTAGACGGAGCCCTTCGGGGCGTTTAGTCATGCTTGAGACGTATATTCACATGTTTTGATAGAGTATGTCCTTATCTGCGACCAAAAGACAAATTGTTGCTTCAACAGTGCTTTGAGCGGATCATTAAGTATTGCACTTTCGCGTCTAATAACGTACGGTGTCTAAGATTAAATACGGCGAAGTGGTCTGAGCCTACAATGTTTAAATGTTTTATTGCATAACTTCTAAAAACTAGTTCCATGGCCTCATCCCTCCCCCCATCTACCCCCCCCCCCTCATACCCTATTTTTAAAAAAAATCTTTTTTCTTTTCTTTTCTTGCTCCTCTTACAGTATCACAGTAAATGTTCCCAAATAGATCCTAGTTACCTAAGAGGACGTTAATCCCCAAAGTCAGCCAGTCAGTCAGTCATTAAAGGCAAAAGCGAGGTAACGCACAACTGGGTCCGACCAGTAAAGCCGTCGCTGCCTGTGTGACAACCACCATAAAAATCTACCACAGCGGGAAACTTTCAAGTTAAGTATTTTCAACCATCATGTGCCCGCATTCAACTTTACAATCAAAGGATGTCTGTTGAGATAATCGAATGGATCAAAACTTTGAAACCTGCGCGCATGTTCTAAGCCGACTAACACATAATTGTTAAGGACATCATAAAATGGTTCTCGGTGAAAACTTGACCGAGGGCCATTTTACGACGTCCTTGACTCGAGTGTGTGACGTATTCTCATATGGCTGCTTCTTGGGCAAGGTAAAGAACACCAATACTTCAATGCCGTTCTCGAGCTACGTTGACTTTTACAAAGGGTACAGCTGACACGGCTTACGTAATCTGGTTTCCTGGTCATTTGTGTGAAAAATCTGTCCGACAAAGAAAACTGCCCAACGAATATAGATAACTCGGTCGAAAAAAATACTACCAGCAAAATATCTAACCCCCCCCCCCCTCCCACCTCCGCAGAAGAAAGAGCACGGGGTTCAATACATGATGATAGTTATTAAACACAAAGCAGTTGTAGCTAGGCTCAAGGCAATCACAAGATAGGAAAGCTTTCGAGTCATCGACAATCATTCGGAGGTGTGTTTTGGAACAAATGTTGGAGAAAAGGGAAAATGTCGGCTTCTTTTACAGACACTATCTAGTCTTATGTTTCTTATTTGTTTGGTTTAAACAATGTTTTATTAAATCAAACATGGTACAACAATACAACGATAAACAATAGGGACACGAACTCAAGCGAACGCTTATATTACGCGCCCTACGTAGTTACAAATTAACAAAAATATGATGTTGGACAAACATTACTTATAAACTATGGAACTATCTAGGTAAACAGCATAGTTGAAGCAAACCAAAAAGAACAAGAGAAAGCTAGCAGGAGGAAGAGGGGGAGGGGGGAGGTGGGACGAAAGAATGGTAGGTACATATGAAAGATGAAGGTGGTTAGCGCATACAAAAAGAATATATACATAGTACATTGTAAACTGTAATCCAGTGGCAAACAAGCAGTAGTTCGCTGAATATATAATTGAAAAATGTATATAGAATACATTTGTTTGACCCTCTTAGGATTATGGAGTTTTATGCACTGCCTTTTATAGTTAACTAAACTTTTGTACGAATTAGCCCATTGCACTTGGTGTAGGCCTTAAGCTTATTTAAATCGCTTGTCCAGTATTTAATTTAGTTCTCAATTTTTGTATGAACTCAAATGTTTAGTGTTCTTAGTATGTCTTGCTAAACTAAGTTCTATTTAATCAGAGTATGTTTGCGTGTGCTTATACTTAGTGATATTGTAAAGCGCATAGTGCTTTTCGTTATGCGCTATAGAAATCTCCTTAATAAATAAATAAATAAATAAATAAATAAATAAATAAATAAACATTCAAAACTGTGTAAAATGGTCGAACTGAAGTTTTTGCACAACAAATATGACCATAACAATTATTTCTTAAACTTAAAGTACTGGACAAATTAACCCCTTCGTTGTGAAGTTACACACGCGCAATGTTGAGACAAATTCATCAAAGACATGAACGCAATCATCCATGGAAAACGCGCTGATCATGCCTGTAAGGGCTGTTTTAAAGTCACTGAATGTCTAATGTTGATTGAGGTACACCATGTATGGTAACACTTATCTCCCAATACCCCCTCGGACAGTTCTAGAACCCCTTGCAATGCTTAAAAGATAAACTCCATTTCCTCACTTCATTTTGGCAGTTCAAAACTGTCAAAAACATGATTTCACATTTTGGTCATGCTCGCAATAGTTATCTCCAATCGATGCTTCATAATATTCTGCATGTTTTAGTTCTGCAGTTGCTCATACATCTTTTTATAGACATCTGAAGACGTGTGCTGCTCACATACAGATCAGCATAAATCCATTTACTACTTAGATTGTTTAGTGTCTATATGTTATTTGCTTGTCTGTCTGTCTTGTGCGTACTCCTTCTCAAACATAAACAAACTCGGACATATTCAAAGATAGTCTACATAATTATGATCCAGAGACAGCCAGCATGCCTCTTCCTTGTTCTCCGACAAAAGAAAACTTCCTTGTGGCCTATTGTGTGTTTTCGCCGGTAGGTGTCAATTGGCAGGCCAGGCACTTAATCACGCTTGCCTCCCCTCCGCTTAAGCGGCAATCGTTTAGCAAGCCCCGGTGTCTGCTTCAAGAAAACCCTTCACACCCAGATTAGTGAGGGAACATCGAATAGTGACATTTTTCGATGTGATTTTCGATTTCATAAACAACAATTTTGAAAAATGATATAAAAGAGATAAATATTTTGCAAATACCGTATCTGGGTGGTCTAAATCAGGTTTCTTGTCAAACGTAAAATGCAGTATAGAAAAAACCCGTTGTGTTGGAATTTAAGACTAAATCAATTTGGGTCTACTTGTAGAAACAGTGTTAATAAATGTTCAACAAATGCTGAAAGAAACAATTGGCAGCACCCTTGAAACGCTTGGCATGTATATTAAATGTTGAATGTATATTGGTTAAGAACAAAAGTAGGGCAATTTCGTTACTTTTGATTTGGACCCCTACCTCAATAGTTCTTTGAATGTTCGCCTTCTTTTATATTTACGGTACCGAGAAGCCTTCAACAGATGTATACATGTATCACTAATTCAATAAGTTTTTCGAAGCATCCTATTCTAAACTCTTACGTTAAATGTCTGACCTTTTTGTTTTTGTTTTTATTTGTTTCTGTTGGATTTCAAACAACATTCTGTGAGATAACCTTTAAGGTCATCGCCGTAACAAGAACACTGTTCTTCCTTTTTAGGCTTTTATAGTCCATACAATATTTGCTGGCTTACACCCGTCAATTTTACGTGTATCAGTTCATGAAATATTTGCCGGCTTTTACCCATCTATGTTATCTTTCCCCGGTCAAGGAAATGATTGTTGAAACTTCAGAGAACCCTTTGCTTAAAGTTCCAAAGATTGTTTTTGTTTTGGAGCTTTCCATTCTTTTCGATCATGAACAAGGAAATAGCTGAATGAGTATGACGCATTCTCTAAAGCTGTCCTGGGGTACAGAACGGATGTGATCACACACTTATCGCTCGCTTGAGTAATTCTTTAATCACACAAGAAGCTTTTGTGGTGTTTTGTTTTCTTGAAATAGTGACACGTTACCTGGCACACTTAAGCAGGTTTCATGCCCCCCCTCCCTACCAATTGGGAATACAGACCACTTGAACAAATCTGAGTATGTGGAGTTACGCCCTGGAGTCATACTCGCCGGAGGAAAAAGGGTGAGTTCTTGGCTTTGTGGCGCCAATAACAAGTCATTGATGACGAATTGAGTCATCTGTCAGTAAAACGTAAAAACGGAGGAAGGTCTCTTATTCATATTTGCTTCTTTGGCTACCATAACTGTCTCGTTGTATGCCTTTTTTTTCTTCCAAGTATATACAACTATTGCAACAACAATAAAGAGCTAACAGGCAAGTGATATTTAATTTAGAAATGGAATACTCTTTAATTTAAAACAAAAGCACAACGAACAAGATGTTTTAATTTATTTCGCTCCAAGTCAAAATTTAAGCAAAACATCTAAATAGTTTTAAATGCGCATTTAGTCCGCTGTCGCACGGAGGAATGTAGGATTACCAAAACCGGCAAAATCAAAACTGGGCAAAACTTGATTTAAAAGAACGCCCCCCCCCCCCCCCCCCCACCCTGTAGAATTTGCACTGCTAGATGCGTTGGCGGCATCCCATCCTGCCTCTCCCAACTTGCCGTATCCCAGTCTGCCTTACCCAATTTGCCGCATCCCAGCCTGCTGCTTTGTGTGTGTTAGTGCGTGTGTATTTGTGTTTGTGAGGCAGGGAAAGAGAGAGAGAGAGAGAGAGAGAGAAAGAGAGAGAGAGAGAGAGAGAGAGATAAAAGAGAGAGAGAGAGAAAAGACAGAGAGAGAAAGACAGAGAGAGAGGGGGAGAGAGGGGGAGAGAGAGAGAGAGAGAAAGAGAAAGAGAGAGAGAGAAAGAGAGATATATAGAGAGAGAGACACACACACACATACACAGAGAAAGAGAGAGAGAGAGATGTCAACAAAATCAAGGAAAAGAAAAGCCTAACAAAGAATTTCAAGTGGCAGCCCCACTTTCCGACCTGTTGCCAGGCCTTCCTCAGCGGCGTTTAATTCTGCGAGACGCCAATTCATGCATCAAGTACTAAGCAACACAATACCATAGTTAATTCTGTTACGAAACACAAAGCAAATATTTCAAAGATAAAATCTACAAGACTTGACTAAAATTAATGTAAAAAATCAACAACAAGAAGAAACAGAGGCGAAAACAGTATTTGACTTTCAATGTTTTTGCAGAGAACTTGTTTACGGCAATAGTGGAAACTAACATGTTTTATGAACGTGTTTATGTTTTGCAATCTTGTTTTCTGATTTATCCATCTATATATTTATTTACCTATTTTCACTTTACTTATTTAGTTCCGATCAAATGATCCGCTGCAAGAGCAGTTTGTAAATAAAATCAGCGATACAAAATGCCTCCGTTTCACTTAGATGGCGTATGGAAATAATTAATAACCTTATTTTATGATGGGTGACCTCATTGCAAATTGCTGACATTTAAAAAACGATATCAAAAATAGAGTTACTAGACGGAGCCCTTCGGGGCGTTTAGTCATGCTTGAGACGTATATTCACATGTTTTGATAGAGTATGTCCTTATCTGCGACCAAAAGACAAATTGTTGCTTCAACAGTGCTTTGAGCGGATCATTAAGTATTGCACTTTCGCGTCTAATAACGTACGGTGTCTAAGATTAAATACGGCGAAGTGGTCTGAGCCTACAATGTTTAAATTAATGTTTTATTGCATAACTTCTAAAAACTAGTTCCATGGTCTCATCCCTCCCCCCATCTACCCCCCCCCCCCCTCATCCCCTATTTTTAAAAAAAATCTTTTTTCTTTTCTTTTCTTGCTCCTCTTACAGTATCACAGTAAATGTTCCCAAATAGATCCTAGTTACCTAAGAGGACGTTAATCCCCAAAGTCAGCCAGTCAGTCAGTCATTAAAGGCAAAAGCGAGGTAACGCACAACTGGGTCCGACCAGTAAAGCCGTCGCTGCCTGTGTGACAACCACCATAAAAATCTACCACAGCGGGAAACTTTCAAGTTAAGTATTTTCAACCATCATGTGCCCGCATTTAACTTTAAAATCAAAGGATGTCTGTTGAGTTTATCGAATGGATCAATACTTTGAAACCTGCGCGCATATTCTAAGCCGACTAACACATAATTGTTAAGGACATCATAAAATGGTTCTCGGTGAAAACTTGACCGAGGGACATTTTACGACGTCCTTGACTGGAGTGTGCGCTGCTTCCTGGGCAAGGTAAAGAACACCGAAAATACTTCAATGCCGTTCTCGAGCTACGCTGACTTTTACAAAGGGTACAGCTGACACGGCTTACGTAATCTGGTTTCCTGGTCATTTGTGTGAAAAATCTGTCCGACAAAGAAGAAGAAGAAGAAGTGCGCGCAGAGAGAGAGAGAGAGAGAGAGAGAGAGAGAGAGAGAGAGAGAGAGAGAGAGAGAGAGAGAGAGAGAGAGACGGACGGACGGACGGACGGACGGACGGACAGACAGACAGACAGACAGACAGACAGACAGACAGACAGACAGACAGACAGACAGACAGACAGACAGATAGACAGACTTTCCGCACTCGTTAAAATGTCAGTCGATACTGGAATGAATGTTGAAACATTGTAAACCTAAAAAAAAAAAAAATAATAATAATATTAAAATTAAACATTCATACGAGTTACTATCTGTGACAAGGACGCATAAGAAGTATAGCAACTAAATATTAATCCGCTTACCCATTGCTCCTCTTCGCACCTCGGCCTGTGAGTCGTCAGTCCTTTTCCTGAGTACTTGCACACAAGTTTTGCGTATGCATACTTCAGTTCGTCTGGAAAAGGCTGTTTTGAATTCTTGTTCGCAAGTTGAACAGCACGACTGTATTTGACCACGTACACCAAATCGTTCTTTCTGGAAAAGTCTGCCAGCCGTTCGGTAAGATCATTCCAACTTCTGAATGTTTTCCCCAACTGTCATTTGTGCCATTTCTCAGCGATTGATCAACGGTGTGGTTATTATGGATGTAGCAAGTGTCGAATTGTGAGAATGCACAGTTCTGTCCGCCAAGTGGTTTTAAACACTGCGCGTATTTGCACCAAGTAATAACGTGTCACATCAAAATAGTTCTTTACCTGTCAGATAGTTTAGCGCCAAAAACATGAACCAATGATAGCCCATGGATTAGTAAGTCATATGATGTTGGGGCGGGGCCAATGAACTAATGTCAACACAGTAAGTATCAACCAATGTTTGGCTCCGCCCCCACATCACGTGGACTGGGTGGCCGAGTGGTAACGCACTTGCGCTCGGAAGCGAGAGGTTGCGAGTTCGACCCTGGGTCAGGGCGTTAGCAATTTTCTCCCCCCTTTCCTAACCTAGGTGGTGGGTTCAAGTGCTAGTCTTTCGGATGAGACGAAAAACCGAGGTCCCTTCGTGTACACTACATTGGGGTGTGCACGTTAAAGATCCCACGATTGACAAAAGGGTCTTTCCTGGCAAAATTGTATAGGCATAGATAAAACAATGTCCACCAAAATACCCGTGTGACTTGGAATAATAGGCCGTGAAAAGTAGGATATGCGCCGAAATGGCTGCGATCTGCTGGTCGATGTGAATGCATGATGTATTGTGTAAAAAATTCCATCTCACAGGGCATAAATAGATCCCTGCGCCTTGAGTCCGAGTCTGGAGATACGCGCGCGATAGAAGACTTCATATATATAATCACGTGACCCATAAACCCATCGCCTGTAATTAGATCATACTATTACCGCTTCAGTTCTGAGACATCCTGCTTGCTGGCGCGCGCGCAGAGAAAAAAATTCCCTCTTTATCTTCACTTCTGATGCTCATCCTATTGTTGTTGGCACTCGGGTTTGTTTGTTTGTTTGCTTAACGCCCAGCCGACCACGAAGGGCCATATCAGGGCGGTGCTGCTTTTGACATATAACGTGCGCCACACACAAGACAGAAGTCGCAGCACAGGCTTCATGTCTCACCCAGTCACATTATTCTGACACCTGACCAACCAGTCCTAGCACTAATCCCATAATGCCAGACGCCAGGCGGAGCAGCCACTAGATTGCCAATTTTAAAGTCTTAGGTATGACCCGGCCGGGGTTCGAACCCACGACCTCCCGATCACGGGGCGGACGCCTTACCACGAGGATTGGGACTCGGGTAACAGGGAACGAAGGGCAGTGCCCCACCTAGTGATCGAGTGCCACAACCCAGACTTTTCCCTCAATATATATATATAGGTTTTAAACTCCTGCTTCCGGATTATACAAAACACATTAAAACATGTATTAAACAATGGCGACTGCACGTGAGAGGGAACAATAAAGAGACCAAAAAGCAATGTACTCACGTTAAAATGACGAACACGGAACGAATAACAGCGACGTTTCGACCTAAGGGTCTTCTTCAGGCACAAAAACACAAAAATACACACACAAAAAAGAAGAAGAAAGACGATAGAACAAATGAAGAGAAGAATAACTGACAAAACAACTGCACTGCACAAACCAACAAATGACCTCTCTCCCTCCCATTCTCCATACCTCTCTCTCACCCTCCCTCCTTTGTTCCCTCTCTCTCTCTCTCCCTTCCTCCGTACCTCTCTCCCTCCCTTTCTCGGTACCTCTCTCTCCCTCCCTTCCTCCGTACCTCTCCCTCTCCCTCCCTCTTTTGCTCCCTCTCTCTCCCTCCCTTCCTCCGTACCTCTCTCTCTCCCTCCCTCCTTTGCTCCCTCTCTCTCTCTCCATTTCTCCGTACCTCTCTCTCTCCCTCCCTGCCTCCGTACCTCTTTCTCTCCTTCCCTTCCTCCGTACCTGTCTCACTCCCTCCTTTGCTCCCTCTCTCTCTCTCTTCCTTCCTCCGTACCTTTCTCTCCCTCTCTCCTTTGCTCCCTCTCTCTCTCCCTTCCTCCGTACCCCTCTCCCTCCCTCCCTCCTTTGCTCCCACTTTCTCTCCCTTCGTCCATACCTATCTCTTTCCCTCCCTCCTGTGCTCCCTCTCTCTCCCTCCCTCCTTTGCTCCCTCTCTCTCTCTCCATTTCTCCGTACCTCTCTCTCTCCCTCCCTGCCTCCGTACCTCTCTCTCTCCCTCCCTTCCTCCGTATCTCTCTCTCACTCCCTCCTTTGCTCCCTCTCTCTCTCTCTTCCTTCCTCCGTACCTTTCTCTCCCTCTCTCCTTTGCTCCCTCTCTCTCTCCCTTCCTCCGTACCCCTCTCCCTCCCTCCCTCCTTTGCTCCCTCTCTCTCTCCCTTCGTCCATACCTATCTCTTTCCCTCCCTCCTGTGCTCCCTCTCTCTCCCTCCCTCCTTTGCTCCCTCTCTCTCTCTCCATTTCTCCGTACCTCTCTCTCTCCCTCCCTGCCTCCGTACCTCTTTCTCTCCTTCCCTTCCTCCGTACCTGTCTCACTCCCTCCTTTGCTCCCTCTCTCTCTCTCTTCCTTCCTCCGTACCTTTCTCTCCCTCTCTCCTTTGCTCCCTCTCTCTCTCCCTTCCTCCGTACCCCTCTCCCTCCCTCCCTCCTTTGCTCTCTCTCTCTCTCCCTTCGTCCATACCTATCTCTTTCCCTCCCTCCTGTGCTCCCTCTCTCTCCCTCCCTCCTTTGCTCCCTCTTTCTCCTTTCCTCCTTACCTCTCTATCTCCCTCCCTCCTTTGCTCCCTCTTTCTCCTTTCCTCCTTACCTCTCTATCTCCCTCCCTCCTTTGCTCCCTCTTTCTCCTTTCCTCCATACCTCTCTATCTCCCTCCCTCCTTTGCTCCCTCTCTCTCTCTCCCTTCCTCCGTACCTCTCTCTCTCCCTCCCTCCTTTGCTCCCTCTCTCTCCTTTCCTCCATACCTCTCTATATCCCTCCCTCCTTTGCTCCCTCTCTCTCTCTCCCTTCCTCCGTACCTCTCTCTCTCCCTCCATCTTTGCCCCCTCTCTCTCTCTCTCCCTTCCTCCATACCTCTCTCTCTCACTCCCTCCTGTGCTCCCTCTCTCTCTCTCCCTTCCTCCGTACCTCTCTCTCTCCCTCCATCTTTGCCCCCTCTCTCTCTCTCTCCCTTCCTCCATACCCCTCTATCTCCCTCCCTCCTTTGCTCCCTCTCTCTCTCTCCCTTCCTCCGTACCTCTCTCTCTCCCTCCATCTTTGCCCCCTCTCTCTCTCTCTCCCTTCCTCCATACCTATCTCTTTCCCTCCCTCCTGTGCTCTCTCTCTCTCCCTCCCTCCTTTGCTCCCTCTCTCTCTCCCTTCGTCCATACCTATCTCTTTCCCTCCCTCCTGTGCTCCCTCTCTCTCCCTCCCTCCTTTGCTCCCTCTCTCTCTCCCTTCGTCCATACCTATCTCTTTCCCTCCCTCCTGTGCTCCCTCTCTCTCCCTCCCTCCTTTGCTCCCTCTCTCTCTCCCTTCGTCCATACCTATCTCTTTCCCTCCCTCCTGTGCTCCCTCTCTCTCCCTCCCTCCTTTGCTCCCTCTCTCTCTCCCTTCGTCCATACCTATCTCTTTCCCTCCCTCCTGTGCTCCCTCTCTCTCCCTCCCTCCTTTGCTCCCTCTCTCTCTCCCTTCGTCCATACCTATCTCTTTCCCTCCCTCCTGTGCTCCCTCTCTCTCCCTCCCTCCTTTGCTCCCTCTCTCTCTCCCTTCGTCCATACCTATCTCTTTCCCTCCCTCCTGTGCTCTCTCTCTCTCCCTCCCTCCTTTGCTTCCTCTCTCTCTCCCTTCGTCCATACCTATCTCTTTCCCTCCCTCCTTTGCTCCCTCTCTCTCCCTTCCTCCTTTGCTCCCTCTCTCTCTCTTCCTTCCTCCGTACCTTTCTCTCCCTCTCTCCTTTGCTCCCTCTCTCTCTCCCTTCCTCCGTACCCCTCTCCCTCCCTCCCTCCTTTGCTCCCTCTCTCTCTCCCTTCGTCCATACCTATCTCTTTCCCTCCCTCCTATTGCTCCCTCTCTCTCCTTTCCTCCATACCTCTCTATTTCCCTCCCTCCTTTGCTCCCTCTCTCTCTCTCCCTTCCTCCGTACCTCTCTCTCTCCCTCCATCTTTGCCCCCTCTCTCTCTCTCTCCCTTCCTCCATACCTCTCTCTCTCCCTCCCTCCTTTGCTCCCTCTCTCTCTCTCCCTTCCTCCGTACCTCTCTCTCTCCCTCCATCTTTGCCCCCTCTCTCTCTCTCTCCCTTCCTCCATACCCCTCTATCTCCCTCCCTCCTTTGCTCCCTCTCTCTCTCTCCCTTCCTCCGTACCTCTCTCTCTCCCTCCATCTTTGCCCCCTCTCTCTCTCTCTCCCTTCCTCCATACCTCTCTCTCTCCCTCCCTCCTTTGCTCCCTCTATCTCTCTCTCACTCTCTTTCTCCGTACCTCTCTCTCTCACTCCCTTCATCCTTACCTCTCTCTCTCCCTCCCTTACTCTCTACCTCTCTCTCTCCCTCCCTTCCTCCGTACCTTTCTCTCTCCCTCCCTTCCTCCGTACCTCTCTCTCTCTCCCTCCCTCCTTTGCTCCCTCTCTCTCTCCCTCCCTTCCTCCGTACCTCTCTCCCTCCCTTTCTCCATACCTCTCTCTCACCCTCCCTCCTTTGCTCCCTCTCTCTCTCTCTCTCCCTTCCTCCGTACCTCTCTCCCTCCCTTTCTCCGTACCTCTCTCTCCCTCCCTTCCTCCCCCTCTCCCTCCCTCTTTTGCTCCCTCTCTCTCCCTCCCTTCCTCCGTACCTCTCTCTCTCCCTCCCTCCTTTGCTCCCTCTCTCTCTCTCCCTCCCTTTCTCCGTACCTCCCTCTCTCCCTCCCTTCCTCCGTACCTCTCTCTCTCCCTCCCTTCCTCCGTATCTCTCTCTCTCTCACTCCCTCCTTTGCTCCCTCTCTCTCTCTCTTCCTTCCTCCGTACCTTTCTCTCCCTCTCTCCTTTGCTCCCTCTCTCTCTCCCTTCCTCCGTACCCCTCTCCCTCCCTCCCTCCTTTTCTCCCTCTCTCTCTCCCTTCGTCCATACCTATCTCTTTCCCTCCCTCCTGTGCTCCCTCTCTCTCCCTCCCTCCTTTGCTCCCTCTCTCTCCTTTCCTCCATACCTCTCTATCTCCCTCCCTCCTTTGCTCCCTCTCTCTCTCTCCCTTCCTCCGTACCTCTCTCTCTCCCTCCATCTTTGCCCCCTATCTCTCTCTCTCCCTTCCTCCATACCTCTCTCTCTCTCCCTCCCTCCTTTGCTCCCTCTATCTCTCTCTCACTCTCTTTCTCCATACCTCTCTCTCTCCCTCCCTTCATCCTTACCTCTCTCTCTCCCTCCCTTACTCTCTACCTCTCTCTCTCCCTCCCTTCCTCCGTACCTTTCTCTCTCCCTCCCTTCCTCCGTACCTCTCTCTCTCTCCCTCCCTCCTTTGCTCCCTCTCTCTCTCCCTCCTTACCTCGCTCTCTCTCTCCCTCCCTCCTTTGCTTCCTCTCGATTTCTCCCTCCGTCCGTATCTCTCTCTCTCCCTCCCTCCTTTGCTCCCTCTCTTTCTCTCACCCTCCTTACCTTTCTCTCTCCCTCCCTCCTTTGCTCCCTCTGTCTCTCTCTCTCCCTCCCTACCTCTCTCTCTCACTCCCTCCTGTGCTCCCTCTCTCTCTCTCCCTCCCTTCCTCCGTACCTCTCTCTCTCCCTCCCTCCTTTGCTCCCTCTCTCTTTCTCCCTTCCTTCGTACCTCTCTCTCTCTCTCCCTCCCTCTTTTGCTCCCTCTCTCTCTCTCTCCCTTCCTCCGTTCCTCTCTCTCTCTCCCTCCCTCTTTTGCTCCCTCTCTCTTTCTCCCTTCCTCCGTACCTCTCTCTCTCCCTCCCTCTTTTGCTCCTCTCTCTCTCCCCCCCTCCTTACCTATCTCTCTCCCTCCCTCCTTTGCTCTCTCTCTCTCTCTCTCCCTCCCTCCGTACCTCTCTCTCTTCCTCCCTCCTTTGCTCCCTCTCTCTCTCCCTCCCTCCTTACCTCTCTCTCTCCCTCCCTCCTTTGCTGCCTCTCTCTCTCTTCCTCCCTCCGTAACTCTCTCTCTCCCTCCCTTCTTTGCTCCATCTCTCTCTCCCTCCCTCTCTCCTTACCTCTCTCTCTATCTGTCTCTCCTTTGCTCCCTCTCTCTCTCCCTCCCTCCGTACCTCTCTCTCTCCCTCCCTCTTTTGCTCCCTCTCTCTCCCTTCCTCCATACCTCTCTATCTCCCTCCCTCCTTTGCTCCCTCTCTCTCTCTCCCTTCCTCCGTACCTCTCTCTCTCCCTCCCTTCTTTGCCCCCTCTCTGTGTCTCCCTTCCGCCATACCTCTCTCTCTCCCTCCCTCCTTTGCTCCCTCTATCTCTCTCTCACTCTCTTTCTCCGTACCTCTCTCTCTCCCTCCCTTCATTCGTACCTCTCTCTCTCCCTCCCTTCATCCGTACCTCTCACTCTCCCTCCCTTCCTCCGTAGCTTTCTCTCTCCCTCCCTTCCTCCGTACCTCTCTCTCTCCCTCCCTCCTTTGCTCCCCCTACGCGGTTCATACTTTGCAATAAGTCAAGTCAAGTCAATATTTATTTCAAAAAAACCCTAGGGTTACATGAATAAAATAAATAAAAATTGCAATAAACACGACAAAAAAGATGTAATAATGAGACACAACACTTCGAATTAACCTAAAATAAATCTCATAACAAAATAGTTGTAATCATTTTTTTTTTTTTACAGGAATGTATATGTTTCTGTGTTTGTTTTTGTTTTAATACAAAAAAAAACCCGTGATCAAATAATCAGAACTCTTTCAAAATACTCTTAATAAAACATATTAAGTGCAATAACTTTTGTTTTTTTTAATTCAAATAAATGTTTTACATTTGAATAGAAACTGAATTCTGATGAAAGCAGTTACTGTAAAGTCATTTGAAGTCACATGATGAAAATCACATGGTTTAGTTGAGCAGACCACAAAGTGCAGAGCTAAAATATGTGTATGAATCTGTGTGAAAATCCAGTCCGTTTGTCCACAGGGATGCTAGGAAGCAGTCAAATGGGGTCGCTCAATCTGCTCAAATCCAGTCAAATGGGGTCGCACGGGCCGACAAATGGGGACGTCCCCGTTTGTCGGAAGCGTCCCCATTTGACTGCTCTCCAGTGACAATCGTCCCCATTTGTCGGTAAAACCACCTACACACACACACACACACACACACACACACACATACAGACACACACACACACACACACACACTCTTTTTTTCTCTGTCTCTGTCTCTGTGTCTCCGTCTGTCTCTCTGTCTCTGTCTCTGTCACTCTCTTTCTCTCTCAGTCTCAGTCTCTCTCTCTCTCTCTCTCTCTATCTCTCTCTCTCTCTCTTTCTCTCACACACACACACACACACTCGTGCAATCGCAAGAAGAATGACGGTACCTGTTTGGATGTGTCCATTTCGAATCAACGGCGTCAGCGAGAGGCCACAGGGTGACAGTCGAAGCAAACACGCCAACGAAGTTAAATGTGTCGCAAGGACGGAAAACGCCATCTTAGTTCCCGATCAAAGATCTATTCAATATTCGGTATTTAGGATACTATCCTGAATCAATCCTGAATTCAACTGAAACGGGTTCGTTTCCCGTGTGTTTGAAATCTGAAAATGTTCCCAGTAGCAGCTGTTTCTGCTTTTATCAACCTTCTCGTGCAATGAATACGTCAAACAAAAAGGCAAACAAGATTATCACAGAAATGCAGAAGGGTTGGCGTGTTCTGCTCTTGATACTGTTCTGGGTTAACAAGTGTCATTAAACCGCAAAAGAGTCTTATCATTATGACCGACTTAGCTACGCCGTTTTCATGTGCAATTATATACGAACACCGAAATGACACTCGATAAAAGCAATTAACAAAATGTCATGCAGTTTAACAACTGAAATAAGAGAGTTTAAGCGGGGGTCGCACTGATTAAGCGATACAGCCTGGACGTGCTACGCCCGCTTTTCGCACTCAGCTTTCTGTAACGCAATATTCCAAAGGTCACACAAAAAAAAGTCTGTTTACGGTAACATAGGCAAAAAAAATAGGGTCGGTAGGTCGGTATTTAAAAAAAAAAATTTCTTCCAAAAAAACATATTTTTAAGTTTTTTTGCCAAAAAACAAAGACATTTAAAAAAAAAATCTTTTTTTTTCTTCCCAAATGCAAAAAAAAAAAAGTCTAGGGTCGCGCGAAAAAATAGGGTCGGTCGGGATACCGTAAACAGACTATTTTGTTGTTGGCCCCTCCACACACGGCTGATTCCTTGACGAGGTGTGGGAGCTTGAGTACTTCTATGACCCCGAGAGCTATGCCAGCGGGAGTGTCAAAACTTCTGGTAGCGTCTCGCATGCTGGACAGGTCAACGGAGAGAGGTCAGACTAATATCAGCTAACTCTCCTCGAGTCATGAGGGGCATGAGAAGGATACTCATGTAAATAAAACCATGGGCAGACCGGACTCATCAGCCATGGCAGGCAACCGGTCTAGGAGAGGGACACTCTGAATTCAAACCATGGGCAGACCGGACTCATCAGCCATGGCAGGCAACCAGTCTAGGAGAAGGACACTCCGAATTCAAACCACCCCCCAACGAATTCGGAGCGATGCTGACTGTGTTTCCGGACACAGTGTGGGAACCTAAACTAAGTTCATGGGAGACGAGCTCGCACGCCACCACTATGGATTATGCCTCAGATTCAGACAGATATTTCGATATGGTGTCGTTCCCATGGACCTTTGCCAGGCAGGAGCGGTGCCGGACCCTCAGCCTCAAGGGGGTCCGCCTCAGCGACTGGCGGCTCTGTTGACTCGGGAACCAGGGGAAGACAGAGTAGAGCGACTGGTCGAACTCAACATCCAGCGACAGCCATCAGGGTTGTGCAGTGGAATGCAGAAGGCGTCCAGAGAAAGAAACCAGAGCTACAGGCTTTTCTGAGAGACAACAACATCGACATTATCTGCATCCAGGAGATCCACCTGAAAGAAGACCGCAGAACCATGAGAGTCAAGCTTGACGGCAACCTGAGCTACGCTGTGAAGATCAGGGAAGGAGTTCCCCAGGGAGGAGTAATATCCCCATCCCTCTTCGTCGTCTTCATCAACGACATCACCAACAGCCTGTCCAGACACATCTCCAGAGCCCTACACGCTGATGACTTTGCGATGTGGAGCGCTGCCGAGTCCACCGCAACCGCCAAAGTCCGGATGCAGGAGGCCCTCAACATCACCTCTAAGTGGGCGACAGACTGGTGTGTCACCGTGAACAGCCTCAAGACCGTAGCCACCTGCTTCTCCCTCTCCAATTCCAAAGAGACCCTCCAACTGACCATCAACAACCAGGCAATACCACAGGAAGACACCCCTACCTACCTAGGTATCAAGCTAGACAAGAAACTCACCTGGAACCCACACATCAAAGAGGCGGAGAAGAGGGCTACGAGAAGACTCTCCATCATAAAGAAACTGGCTGGCACAAAGTGGGGAGCCAGCAGCAACATCCTCAGACAGGTGTATACGGGACACGTCCGCCCTGTGATGGAGTATGGAGCAGCAGCCTGGGCCACAGCTGCGAAGAGCAACACCAGCCGGCTCAACAAAGTGCAGAACGCAAGCATGCGCATCATCACAGGGGGACTGAAAACTACGCCCATACACGCCCTTGAAGCCACCACCAGACTCCCTTCCCTGGACCACCGACGAGAAGAGAAGGTCATCGTGCAGTACGAGAAGCTGCAACGACTCCCCTCTCACCCAGCACACCAGCACACCCAACAGCTGACGAAGAACAGGCTGAAAAGAAGCAGTTTCAACCATCTGGCCAAGCAGCTAGAGAGAACCCAAACCAGCTTCCTACCACGCACCCCTGAAGAACAAGAGCCCCTCCAAGACGCTAAAGAGTGGAACAGCCAGCTCAGCAAGGTGCTCTTTGTTACTGACATGCCAGGAGTGACCAGCAAGAGAAAGCAGCAGGACGCAGTCCTCAAGAACCTCACGCTGGAGATGATGCACCAGGACTACAACGCCTCAGTATGGACTCACATCTACACTGACGGGTCCTCAGATGGTGCCATCAAAAACGGAGGAAGCGGGATCCTGGTACGCTACCCAGACGGACACACCCTTTCAAGATCCCTGCCTGCCGGAGAGCTGTCATCCAACTACCGGGCAGAACTCACCGCTTTCAGAGAAGCAGTTAGCCTGGTCAGACTTGCAGTTTGCTTTGGCTTCATATGGCCTGCAAGATCACTCTTTTTGTAATTTCAGCATTGTTCCCATGCAGGCCTATATGTCTTTAGTCACTGACACATCCTTGGTTGACCTAGCTGATTCATTTGTCTGACCCATTGTGGGTCGACCAGCAGATAGTTTTGACATAGTTAAGATCTTGTGACCATCACTTTCTCTATGAAGGAATCAAGACAAGACATTTGTACCCATACATATTTTCAGTCCAGGTCCAACTGCCTGATTGTCCTCTGAGGTTGGGAACAATTTAACACTGTAATCTGACTTTTGTTTACATGCAGTGGACAGAATCTGAATACATGCAGAATGCATATAATATATTAGTGGCAGTATATATATGTATATATGTAGGTATTTGACTGAACAACTTTTGAAGTATTAAAGGCACAGTAAGCCTCCCGTAAACTATCACAGATACTGTCAGGCTTTTACACACAGTACAAACACCCTTTCATTTAAACACTCACCGCTTGAGAACATCCTTGGTGCCCTCCGTGAAGAGCGAGCAATTTTCAAAGAATTTATTTTTGTGTGGTTTATCTTACCCCTGAGCCATCGTGAACCTGTAAGATCCAGTTTCCCTTTTGGCTGTAGCTATATCCACGGGTCCGTGTCTCTAGACTCGATGATATATCCACGTCACTGACGTCATCGTACTCAAGGGACGCTACTCTCGCCTTATATTTTGCTGCTTTCGGTTGGGCACTTCAGTTCACTGACTTCAGCCGTCAAATTTTAAAAGTAAAAACTCTCTTTTATTCTTAAATAACGAGTTAGACTCTATGAGTGGAATACAGGGTCCAAAGTTCGATCAGCAGCACTTTGAATGGTAGGAGAGGGGAGTTTATGTGATACAATGTAAACAAAGCCAGCTGCCGTCCTGCCGGTGAAAATTGCAGGAGTGCATTTTTATTGCTATCTCAGCTCTTATCAACGAAATGTTTTGGAGAAAAGAAGAGAAGAGCAACGTAAAAGAAAGGAAAGTTAAGAGGGGGAAAAATAAGTCTAAAAATTTATTTTAACAAAAATAAAAAGAAGACTGGGGCCAGGCTCGAACTGGAGGTCTCATGGACTGTTTGACTATTCATTACCGTCTGAGCTACGTGGAGCCAACATGGCCGATAATGGAAACATAGGAATCTATATTTTGTGCGATACTTCCTGATGACTGCTATCGATCTCGACGAACTTTACGAAAGTTGCACATGAGTGCACTCCTGTAAAGGCTTCCAGTTTAGTTTGCAGGCTGTCAAAAGAGTTGATTGTGTTGTGGTAAAAACAAAAAGAGGCTTCCCGTGCGACGATGACGTCAGTGACGTGGATATAGCCTGGGGACGATTTTGTGTGAGCGTGGGCTTTGGTTTCTTCGTGGAATTTACATTTGAGGAGGCGGTGAGATTTATCGACAAGAAAACTGCATTCCTAACAGAAAAGACTGAGGATTTGACCAAAACTGCCTCTGAAATCAAGGCACACATAAACATTGTTTTGGAGGTAAGTGTGTTAATTGTTCATGAGATGCGCTGTGTGAAAATGGCTGGTGTGGTACAAGGAGAAAAATTCAGTTGCAAGGATTTATATTATATAAAGGTGGTACAGTAGAACACCCCCCCCCCCCCACTTTCAATCCTCCAAAAATATGATTTCACAATCTGGTCTTAAAATGAACACATATATATAGAACAAATTCGAATGGCACATAATAGAAGGCGTGCATGACCAAATATTCTGAGGGGGTCTTAGACTAGAGGCATGCCCCGCCGAATGGATTTCTAATGGGATATCGTCAGAATTTATGAGCCAAATAGGCATGGCGCATTAGTAAACAGAACCCTGTAGTTCACTGTCAATGTCTCAAATATTTGAATGCGTGCGTTTGCAAACTCAGTCTACCGATACATGTACAGTACAACACACACAAAGACACACACAGACACACACAGACACAGACACACACAGACACAGACACAGACACAGACACAGACACACACAGACACACACAGACACAGACACACAGACACAGACACACACAGACACACACAGACACAGACATACACACACACACACAGACACACACAGACACACACACACACACACACACACACACACACACACACACACAGAAACACACAGACACACAGACACAACACACACACACACAGACACACACACACACAGAAACACACAGACACACACAGCCACACAGACACAACACACACACACACACACACACACACACACACACACACACACACACACACACACACACACACTTTGCACATCAAGTAACAGATATAACTGTTAATGTTATGTTTCAGGGGCTGAGAGAAATTCAAAGTATCAGTGATGAGCCTGACAGACCAAGACGGGACCTGTTTGTATGACAAAGTATTAATTGTGTGTGCGGTATCTTTTGTGTGTGGGCATATGTGCATACACGGGATTATGGGAGTATTTTTTATCGTACTTTGATCGATGCGCTGAATGATTAATGAACAGAGACAGAGACAGAAAGAGGGAGAGAGACAGACAGAGGCAGAGATGTGTTCTGGAGTTTGTAAGGAATTATATCACATGGTATTGATCTGTAAAAAGTATTGACAAAAGAGCAGTGTAGGTGTACACTTTTGGTGCTTGATGTAAATGTGAGTGTGTGTTAATTGGTATGTCAGTGGATGAAAGGGCAGGAAGGTGTGTGTGTTTGCGCGATGGTGTTGGTCACGTGGTGTGTATGTCTGTCTGGGTGAAGAGTGAGGTTCGGGGCTGGGTTAGATTAGTCATTCAATGACAATGTGCAGCATGGGAACGGTTCTGTGTTGAAATGTGCATTGAAGTTTTAGGAAATGAATAAATATTTAAAATGAAAATGACTGAAAGTGTTTTCGTTTTGGGATGAATTGGTTTGCTGCTGCTTGTAAAAGTTAGTTCTCTTAATAAATAAACTTATTAAAAAAGTCGTCAATATCAACACGCAGTGTCTTACTTGTATTTAGGATTGTTGGCATTCATTTATTGAGCAGATGTGTGGAAAAAGAGCACTGTAACAGGATTTGAAACATTGGCTGTGCTCAGAGAGGCATGTAAAGAAAATCTACACATAGTATATGACATTAAACAAACTCTGCATTTCTGAACTCAGTGTATCTTTAAAGTGGTTTGGGATTGAAAGGTGGCACCAGGTGTGCACGAGAAAGTACCAAACCGGGTGGGACCCAAGCACTTGGTCAGATTGGTTGAAATCTCAATTCCAACCAATCCGACGCAGCGCTTGCATGGTTCCCTAGCAACCAGTCGGGCACTTTCTCTTGCAAACCATCCCTTTTGGTTAAATATTGGAATGTGTTTAAAAAAAAAAGAAGTAGAATACAGAAATCTAGCCACTGGCAATTGAAATAATCATGGTGCATTATTAGGTTTGACATTTACCAGTCTGCACAGTCAGCCAACATTAACGAAAGGGATCCTTTATGAACCGTTCAACTGGCTGTTAAACTCCATTTTATTATGACATGGCATGGAACTTCTTTCCAGTGAATACACACAAAATGGGTGGCATTATTGCAATTTCAGTGGCTAAACGAGAAGTTTCAGGGCCGGACTACCGGGGGGGTTATGGGGGTTGCGCAACCCCCCCCCCCCCCTAGCCTGAACATGTACCTTACTTATTTAAAACATTTTTTATTATTGCTTATTTTATGCCGTTTCATGCAAGGAGCGACCATTTTCTTATCTCAGAATATGACCTACCCATCAGCTTCAGGGGGCTTTGCCCCCTGACCCCCACAGTACAGGGGGGACGAGTTCCTAGGGTTTCCGGACCCATCTTATAAATATAAAAATATAAAAATATTGAATGAGGTATGCATTTCTTTATTTTACATTGAGTTTCAATTTTGGGGGTTATAATCAGTGACAAAATCTGCTGCCTGAAACTGGTAATGATCATCCTCAGAATGCACCAGTTTGCACCATTTTGCATCCTTTTTTTCAAAATTTTCCGGGGGGGCATGCCCCCTGACCCCCCTAGCAAGCTAGGCGCTTCGCGCCGTCGGCTCGGCGCTTCGCGCCGTCGGCTCGGCGCTTCGCACCCATATCTTCACAATATACTTTTGACCCCCCCCCCCATAAAATGAACTGATCCGCCCCTGCCGTCAGGGGGGATATCCCCCTGGACCACCTCTAGCAACCCCCCCCTCCTCTTAGCCTAGTCCGGCCCTGAGTTTGCACAGGGTTATAGCCACAGACTCATGTACACCTATTTTATCTGTTTTTATTTTCCAATGCCCGCTTGGCTCATCACAGCAAAACAAGGTAAGACAAGTGGTGCTACCTTAAGATGTTTGCTTCTTGCTTTCTGATCTTTTTTGTTGTACATGTATCGATCTGCCTCTTCAGTTTAATCTGCATCAGTGCATGATCTTTTCTTTCCTTCAGTGTAAATGAAATATGGCAACAACAACAACAACACCATCACCAACAACAATCACACTGAATTTTTCATTATTAAAAGTAATGCCAGGGTGTTTGCCGTTGCGTGCGTACGTGTGTGAGTGTGTTTGATAGGTAAGAATATCCTTTCGCTGTTTTTGTGGCTTTCTCCTTTCTTCTGACACACACACCCACACATATTCACACACACACACACACACACACACACACACACACACACACACACACCAGGGCTACCCACGGACACCCCGCCTAGTGCTTCCCGGGACCCCCAATTTCAATATTTAGAGGGTCCATTGACCCCCACTGCAGAATTTGAGAGAGTCCCGAGGGTCTGTAAAGTGTCTTTTTCATTGAAATATTCCAGGTTGACACGACAATCCAACAACACCTTGATGAATGCAACACACACACACACACACACACACACACACACACACACACACACACACACACGCACACACTTTCCAATTGACTTCCTGTCCTTTTTATTTTCATGTTTTCTTTCTTTCTCAGATGTCAGAATAAGATTTCAAAATCCAAATAGGCCTACACGATGTTAATGTTCAAATACAGGGCGACACACACACAAGGCAACCCTCAAAAATGCTTATCATTTCTACATCTGTTAGTGTTAGCCAAATCACTTCATATTTTGGGGGACATAAATTCAGCCAATGCATGACCCTTCCACAAAGTGATAGTTTTATATTACAAAGGGTCTGAATTTTGTGCAATTTCAAAAAAAGTTGCCAGATTTGGGGATCGACTCAACAGTACGAGGTTTGAAATTGAGCGGTAGCCAAACTAACCCGATTTAAGCCCTCCAAATTGTTACCTTTGGAGTAATTCGAATGACATAGTATGCCTTAATCAACATTAGACAATCAGTAACTTGAATACAGCAATTACATGTATGATCAGGGCATTTCTCATGGATGAATGCGTTTTTGTCATTGGTTAATTTTGCGCAAGTGTAACTTTACAACGAAGGGGTTTACTTTTCCAGTCATTTGAATTAAGCAAATATTTTCATAGTTGTTGTGCATGAACTTCAGTTCGTCCACGACTATTTTACAAAATTTCGAGTCCGACATTTACCTTTTCTCCAAAATGTGTTCCAAATTACACCTCCAATAGCTTTCCTGTCTAGGGATTGCCCTGAACCTAGCTGTAACTTCTCTCTGCAGGTCACCGATGATCTAGTGGGTGAATGGGGTGTTTGTGAATACTCAGACATCCTGATAATCTAAAAGGTAAAAACAAATCTGGAGGGTTTAAATCAGGTAAGAATTGTTACCGCACCGCTCAATGTCAAATCTCGTTCTGTTGAGGCTATCGCCGAATTTGGCAAATTTTTTTTGAAATATTTACAAAAGTTAGAACATTTAAAGTACAAAATCGCCATTTTGTGGAAGGGCCATGCATAGGCTGAAATGTATGTCATCCAAACTTAAAGTGATTCGGTCAACAGGGTTGCATTTTTGGGGGGTCACCCTGTTAGAGTGGTGCTTGCAAGAGACGTATACAGTATAAAAACCGTTATGTACCTCAGGTTCGCAATAGCTGACGATTGCAGTCTGAAAATGGTATCTTACGGTACGCACAATAAAGGAAATCGAGTCCGTCCCAGGACCCGCTCTTATAAAGTTTAGTGCGTCCCGGGACCCCCTCGATACATTTGTCATTTGTAGTTCGTGTTTTCGGTTTCTTGTGCGTATAACTATAGGACACAGGGACGCGCGCTATGGGGAGCCCTGATAATGCAACACACATTCCTTAATTTGCCATTGGTCTCAAACTGAGCAGCAACGAATCTCCTCATCAAAGTGAATGACCAACCGCGACCATTGATAAAAGTACAAAAGACAAAGGAGATACTATCCAGTTTAGAACGCAGGTTTTATTCGAAGATTCAACATCCAAATAAAGAAAAAGAAAGAAGATTCAACATGAGCGTGTCTCGCCAACAAACTGACTATAATATTACAACGCATTCCTTATTGGCCTGAAACTGAGACTGAAGCGACGAATCTCCTCAGTCAAGGTTGCCAATAAACCGACCATTAATGAAAGCATAAGAGACAAGTTTTATTGGAAGCTTCTTCTTCTTCTGCGTTCGACATTCATAGGCAACATATCCTCAAGTTAGTGGACGCCACCTTCCACGTGACTGTTGACCTCACTCAAACTGACCAGCGACGAATCTCTTCATCATGGCCAGTGCACGCTCTGGCTGGTCGGTAGGCACGTTGTGTCCGGCGTTGCGGACAATCACCTGGAACAAACACAGAATACCCGTAAGGTCCACTCTTGACTTGGCCAACAAACTGTCTCAAATGACCCCAAGAGATACACAGTTCGGTGTGGGGTTTTGACACGATCACAACGCACATGACTACTCCTCCTCCTCCTCCTCCTCGCGCTTTATAAATTAACAATGTAATAAATCACACTAGTTTTACATTGAATGCATGTAAACAATAACATAAGAACCTCTAGAACACAACACATACGACGACACAATATGAACTTTGTAACGTTCAATCATCTAAATGTATAATGCTGTATCGGGTGGTCTTTCGAGTCGGTAGATATAGTTATTCTCCAATAAAGTTTAGTTTACGCTGTGTCCTACATTTTCGCCCCGTACAGCAGAAAACGTGCACGCGCTAGTGAAATTAGATATGTCAATTCCGGAATCCAACGGTTTTCGTCTGCGTAGATGGACGGACAGCCACCAGCACTGAATAAGATATGACGACGAATAGAACCGGTACTCTGACACCAAAGAGTTGAAAGGATAAACCTGTGTCTTGACTAAAATTCATTTAATCAATTTAAATAGTTACGGAGAATTTCGAACAAATCATTGCAGGTGTGTCTACGGCACAGTGGACACCCCCCTTAATTCTTAGGGTCATAAATACACTCTCCAGAAAACTTTCCCCATATAGATACGATACATGTACCTTTAATAATATTGATTACACCCCCCTTAATTCTTAGGGTCATAAATACACTCTCCAGAAAACTTTCCCCATATAGATACGATACATGTACCTTTAATAATATTGATTACACCCCCCTTAATTCTTAGGGTCATAAATACACTCTCCAGAAAACTTTCCCCATATAGATACGATACATGTACCTTTAATAATATTGATTACACCCCCCTTAATTCTTAGGGTCATAAATACACTCTCCAGAAAACTTTCCCCATATAGATACGATACATGTACCTTTAATAATATTGATTACCTGTACAGCACAAATCACAAGTTATTCCGTGCTCTCTGCGCTCTACATGTATACAATATTACATGTACCTACAAATAACAATTTGCTATTTCAAACAAAATCATCTACTTTTGACATAATGAGAAAAAGCTTATAATTACAGGGGGGGGGGGGGGGGACTTGTAGAGTTCTGAACAGTGTCAAGAACTACGCTAAGTGATGCATCTTCTCTTTCCCTGGTAAACGGTGAGGTAATGGGGGGGGGGGCGCTGGTAGAGTTCTGACCAGTGTCAAGAACAACGCAAAGTGATGCATCTTCTCTTTCCCTGGTGAACGGTGAGGTGGGGGGGGGGGGGGGGGTGTGCTGAGGCTGGTAGAGTTCTGAACAGTGTCAAGAACAACTTAACATGATGCATCTTCTCTTTCCCCGATGAACGGTGAGCTGCAAGGGGGGGGGGGGGGGGAGTGAAGATTGGTTGAATTCTGACCAGTGTCATGCACAATGCAAAGTGATGCCTCTTCTCTTTCCCTGTTGAACAGTGAGGTAATGGGGGGGGAGGGGGGGGGTGGGCTGAGGCTGGTAGAGTTCTAACCAGTGTCAAGAACAACGCAAAATGATGCATCTTCTCTTTCCCTGGTGAACGGTGAGGTGGGGGGGGGGGGGGGGAGTGAAGGTTGGTGGAATTCTGACCAGTGTCATGCACAATGCAAAGTGATGCCTCTTCTCTTACCCTGGTGAGCGACGGCGACCTTGTAGTGGTGTACCAGCCAGCCAGCTCGTTGTTGACGAACCACGCGCTCCTGTCGGCTCTGCAGTACTGGTCGGAGGCACAGCTCGATGTTCCGTTGTATATGCCGTTATAGTCGAAGTCCTGTCGCCAGTTCAAGCGTTGCAGAAAGGCTTCCGTCATAGGGACGCTGACGATGACGTCAAGGTTGCCCGTGTATTGCAGCACCTGCGTTACACAACGTATAGCTGGATCAGCCCATAAATCACCAAACACCAACTCAAATATTCCTGCACCAGGCACCAACTCAAATATTACTGCACCAGGCACCAACTCAAATATTACTGCACCAGGCACCAACTCAAATATTACTGCATCAGGCACCAACTCAAATATTACTGCACCAGGCACCAACTCAAATATTATTGCACTGGGAACCAACTCAAATATTACTGCACCAGGCACCAACTCAAATATTACTGAACTGGGAACCAACTCAAATATTACTGCACCAGGCACCAACTCAAATATTACTGCACTGGGCACCAACTCAAATATTACTGCACTGGACACCAACTCAAATATTACTGCACTAGGCACCAACTCAAATATTACTGCACTGGGCACCAACTTATATATTACTGCACCAGGCACCAACTCAAATATTACTGCACTGGGCACCAGCCCGTAAATCAACAGGCACCAAGTCAAATCTGGTTCAATGAAATACGTCTTGAGCTAAGAATAAAGGACCGATCAGGAACAACAGCTGATTCTTGTGTATGACAGCGAATGTTAGTGTGAGAGTGTGAGTTAAAGTGCATTGGAGCTCCAGGCACCCTAACGTTGAATGTTCCATGAAATACGTCTTGAACTTAGAACTAAGGACCGATCAGGAATAAAAGCTGATTCTGGTGTATGACAGTGTATGTTAGTGTAAGTTAAAGACGGGCGCAGTGGCGTGGTGGTAAGACGTCGGCCTCCTAATCGGGAGGTCGTGAGTTCGAATCCCGGTCGCTGCCGCCTGGTGGGTTAAGAGTGGAAATTTGTCCGATCTCCCAGGTCAACTTATGTGCAGACCTGCTAGTGACTTCACCCCCTTCAGTCGTGTGTACACGCAAGCACAACACCAAGTGCGCACGGAACAGATCCTGTAATCCATGTCAGATTTCGGTGGGTTATAGAAACACGAAAATACCCAGCATGCTTCCTCCGAAAGCGGCGTATGGCTGCCTTAATGGCGGAGTAAAAACGGTCATACACGTAAAATTCCACTCGTGCAAAAACACGAGTGTACATGGGAGTTTCAGCCCATGAACGCCGAAGAAGAAGAAGAAGTGTAAATTCAAGTGCCTTGGAGAATGAGGAACATATATATGAGCTTGCAGCGATCCCTCTTTTTTTGAAATTGAGCCCTTTGCTTATTTCAATGCTTATCATTCTCTCATGTGACAGGAGATTGAATCCGCATAACTCTCACTTACTCTTGTTGCTTATTTCCATAGGCATTTATAGTGCTTACATCTCGTTGTTTCTCAGATCTGATTTAAAGCGCTTTGCCTCATTTGATTAAGATTCTCAGTCTTTGTGTTGTTGTAGACACTTATTAAGGCATAAAACAATTCTCAACAGTAAATTTTGGCCGTCATTACACTTTCTGCAACCATTACCGGCTAAAGAATTACTCACGACACTTTGGAACACCAGAATTACAGAGAGAGTGAGAGAAACACAAAGAGAGAGAGAGAGAGAGAGAGAGAGAGAGAGAGAGACAGAGACAGAGACAGAGAGACAGAGACAGAGAGACAGAGACATACAGACAGACAGACAGAAAGAGACAGACAGAGAGAGTCAGAGACAGAGAGAGAGAGACAAAGAGAGAGACACACACAAAGAGACACAGAGAGACAGACAGACAGAGAGACAGAAAGAGACACAGAGAGACAGACAGACAGAGAGACAGAAAGAGACACAGAGAGATTGGATTGAATTGGATTGGATTGTTTACTCATTTAGGCCATAGCCCCTTCATTCATAGCCCGAGACACAGAGAGAGACACAGAGAGAGAGAGACACAGAGAAAGAGAAACAGAGAGAGAGAGAGGGAGGGAGGGGAGAGAGAGAGAGAGAGAGAGAGAGAGAGAGAGAGAGATCGAGAGAGAGAGATCGAGAGAGAGAGAGATCGAGAGAGATCGAGGCTTTGAAACTTTGACACTTTATTATCATTAGCTAATAAAAGCCTACAAGACAGGGTAAAACAACAATTTCTGCATCATTCATAAAAGGACCTAGGAGTAAAGGGACGAATGAACAAAACATTAATATCAACATAAACATAGCAAACTAGTTTATGAGTACGAACAAACAAACACACAGACACGAAAGTCACTGGGTAAACAAAAATATCTAAGACTAAGGTTAAAAGCAAGGTATAGTATGTACACACAAAGGAAAATACTGATCCAATTGTTCGGTCTAGGACAGTTAACACACACTCAAAACAAAACAAGTCGCGTAAGGCGAAAATACAACATTTAGTCAAGTAGCTGTCGAACTCACAGAATGAAACTGAACGCAATGCCATTTTTCAGCAAGACCGTATACTCGTAGCATCGTCAGTCCACCGCTCATGGCAAAGGCAGTGAAATTGACAAGAAGAGCGGGGTAGTAGTTGCGCTAAGAAGGATAGCACGCTTTTCTGTACCTCTCTTTGTTTTAACTTTCTGAGCGTGTTTTTAATCCAAACATATCATATCTATATGTTTTTGGAATCAGAAACCGACAAGGAATAAGATGAAAGTTTTTAAATTGATTTCGACAATTTAATTTTGATAATAATTTTTATATATTTAATTTCCAGAGCTTGTTTTTAATCCAAATATAACATATTTATATGGTTTTGGAGTCAGAAAATGATGGAGAATAAGATGAACGTAAATTTGGATCGTTTTATAAAAAAATTTTTTTTTTTTACAATTTTCAGATTTTTAATGACCAAAGTTGTTACAGCTGGAATTTACGTGTGTATGTCTGTATGTATGTCTATTCACTCCTATCAGAAAATTGTGCATGCTACTCTCTGTTTACTATCTAGCCTTCACACACACACACAACACTCCAACCAGGCACAAAGACAAGAACACAGTATAGCCCTTTGCCCCTGCACCTCTATTAGAATGTTCAATAACACAACATAAACATATTATTATACATCCATTCTACAGATCACTTTCGCTCAACATGAAAGTTCTATTTCTGTTAACACACAGAAATCTAACTGCACAAAATTACATACATATTACTTTGTCATGCAGTCTACAGTTCACGTGCACACACGTATAACACTTTAGGCTTTGTTCCGTGAAAGCCCGTCTGTCTCAAAACACACGAAGTCATTGTCTCAAACAATACTTCTGTTACTATTCACTTCTGTTATACACAGATGACAAACCCCACGACGCTCGACGTCTCGTGGTTATTCACTCGGGAAACGTATCTCTGTACAGCTATCACGCTGGTTAAATTCTCTCAGTCGTACTCACAATATACAGTGGCACGCACTGCTTCACCCCACCCACACAACTGACTCGTGTGGTGAAATGGGACGGGGTTCCCGTTTCGCAGCGCTTCACGCCGTCTCCCCTCCTGTATTCCCACAGCTCACGGCTGGAGCGTGAGGGTAGAACCTCCCGTCTGTTCCCCAAACGTCCGCGACCCCTCTCGGCCCGGGATGCTATAAACACAGCAATTGAATCCACCGATTCAATACCGGCACGAGTCTCCAAACGACCTCTAGCGCCCGGTGAGAAACTTTACTAGCAGGAGACACTTCTGTTCCTTTCAGTGGTCTCTAAAGTTCTGAGGCTGTATTATCTTTACAACGCCACCTCAGTCAATACTCCTCTCTGATTGGTCACCGACAATACTGCACTGCGTCAGTGACGTTTCACCGTACGGTGTCTACTCAAAGTTCGTGGCCCATGAAATTTTGTACACCTGAGTCACATAACTCCAATATACATCTATGTGCAAATCCGTTTGTCACATTACCCCCTCCTCCCGAAAAAAAAAATGACCGACCGAGGTTATTTTTTCTTCAGGATAACAGGTAAAAGAGGGTAACTACTTCCCTGAACTGCAATCTTCATACCAGTTTCCCTTAGGGAACAGACTGGTCATGATTTGAACGCGACAACAAATCGGCAAACACGTTCCGTGTTCCCGGTATCGGTTCAACTGTGAACCTGTACTCTTGCAACGAGAGTGACCAACGCAAAACTCTTGCGTTCTTGAAACGACACGTTTGAATGTACGCCAGTGGTTTGTGATCTGTTTGCAAGACGAAGACCACTCCCCATAGGAACTTGGAGAACTTTGCAACAGCCCACACAATTGCCAAACACTCCCTTTCAATCGTGCTGTATCTGGTTTCCCGTGGCAACAACTTCTTGCTTGCAAAGGCAACTGGGTGAAGTGTACCCTCCAACTCCTGCAGCAAAGTCGCGCCCAAACCAACTCCACTGGCATCAGTCCGGAGAACAAAAGACTGGTCCAGTTTTGGCAGTTGTAAAACTGGGAACTCAGAAAAGATCTGCTTCATACTTACTAAAGCAGTCTCACATGCAGGCGTCCACTGGATGGTTCGACCACTCGAGTCTTTGACGAGATCTGAGATCGGTGCCGTGAGAGTTGCGAATCCCGCCACATACCTCCGATAGAAGCTCAACAATCCCAACAGAGATCGAACCTGCTTCTTGGTGGTAGGAGTAGGAATCGCCAGAATCTTCTTGATCTTCTCCTCCTGTGGACGAAGCATTCCCTCTCCCACAACATGACCCAAGAACTCAAGACTGCGACAACCTGTCGAAATCTTGGACGGTTTTGCAGTGAGGTTGAACTGCGACAGTTTCTGTAGAACTCCCCGTACATGCTTTAAATGGGCAGAAAATGAACAACTGTGCACCAAAATGTCGTCAAAGAAGTTCATGCTGGAGACTTCCTGAAGCCTCAACATTCGCATCATACGAGCGAACACTGCTGGAGCCGAAACAAGGCCAAAAGGCATTCTGATCCATTGGTACAAACCCATGTGCGTAGCAAACGCTGTTTTATGCCTGTCAACGGGGTTTACAACAATCTGCCAGTACCCCTTTGTGAGATCAATGCGAGTGAAGTACGAACAATGAGCAAGCCTCGTAAAGAGTTCATCAACATCTGGGATTGGTTCTGCGTCAAACACAGTCACCTTGTTCAAAGCTCTGTAGTCAATGCAAAATCGACAAGCACCATCTTTCTTTTTTACCAAAACAACTGGAGCTGAGTATGCAGATTTGGACTTTTCAATCACTCCTAAGTCGATCATAGTCTGCAATTCTCTTTCAACCACTTCCTTCGAAGAGAATGGTAAATCATATGCACGTCGTCGTACTGGCACATCAGTGGTCAAATCGACATCAAGAAAAAGATCTCCATTGAACGAACCTGGCAAAGTCGTCAAAATCTGAGCAAACTCAGAAAATACCTCATGCAGACTCGATTTCTGCACCTCTGAGAGACCTTTGTCAAAGTCTATAGACGATATGTCTTCATCTTTCATGGAAGACGACATGGGAGCCGGCAAGGTAGGTAACGAAGTAAAATCATCTTCTTCTTGTACCACAGCAATGGTATCACCTACAATCAATGGAGGTTTCTCCGGTCCGTAGACTGGTAGAACAGTCTTCTTTGCTTTTTCATGGAACTTATCAGAGACTGTCTCAACCTTGAAAGTCGTGATAGTGTTCCAAGAAACACACTTTCCCGCTGACACTGACGTATCACACTCTTGCTTTGTCTCAACAGCACTCATGCCTCGTCGCACATACTGTTTCAACATGTTAGCGTGAAAGATCTTTGAACGACCTCTCACCAGGATCTTGTAATCCGGATGCAAGCATTCCTGAACTTGGTATGGACCAGACCATGTCATCAATAGTTTGTTGGTATTAGTAGGCAGTAAGACTAACACCTCGTCACCAACATCAAAAGTGCGCTGCCTCGCACGTTGATCAAAGTATTTCTTCCCTCTTTTGGAAGATTCTGCTGAGTTTTGTTTTGCTAACTCACACGTTTCTGCAATGATGTTCTGTAGTTCAAATAGATACGCGTAGATGGGTTTTGCCTGAGCATCTTCAGCATTTGGACCCTGAGTCCACGAATCTGCTATCAAAGAAATGGGACCTTTGGGCGAACGACCAAACATAAGCTCAAAAGGGCTAAATCCTGTACTCTCAGATGGAAGCTCTCTGCATGCGAACAATAACGCTGGCAAATAGCGATGCCATGCCTTCGGCTGCGTATGGACAACTTTCCGCAACATCGCTTTCAGAGTTCCATGAAATCTCTCTACAGTCCCATTCGCCTGTGGATGATATGGCGAAGTTCGCACAGCATGCGTACCGCACAACGCATGAAACTGTTTCATGAGTTCAGAGTTGAACTGCGAACCTTGATCAGACAAAATCTCTTTTGGAAAACCCAACCTTGCGAAGATGGACAGAAGAGCTTCAGCCACAGCTACTGACGTGATTTCCTTCATAGGAACAGC
>NC_090248.1:30938337-30962832 GCF_037325665.1 Littorina saxatilis
GCAATATTTGATCATGTCAATTGCTCTACCAGGTCAAGTGAAATACAAATTATTTCGAAAGCATACATACGGTCGTTTTGAGTACGTTGTAGAAGTCGATATCACCCTCGAATAGAAAAACAGCATCCATCGATTGCTGCACACATATAGGAACAAATCACATGCATTTAACATTGGGGGGGGGGGGGGGGGAGGGGGCAGTGCCAGGGGGGGTTGTGCTCTCCTGCCTAGTACAGTGAAACCTGCCTTGGCTGCCATCTCTTGATTACGCGAACGACAACCTGCCCACAAAGACCACCCCCAAGTATCCCCGACTAGATTTTTTGGGAGTACAATTTCCCTGTCCATATAGCGACCACCAGTCCTGTCTATAACGATCACTTTCGGTCGGTCATTTTGGGTGGTCGTTACTGTACTACTGTACTACTACAAAGCCAGTAGTAAGCAGGAAAGCTCATGCTTCACACTCATCCCCCACCCAATATAAAGTTGCGAACTATACCGTCTCGTGGAAGTCATATCTTTTATGTAGGGTCCCTGTCGAATGAAATACGAAAAAAACCAGCATTCTTCCCATGTAAGCGGCGTATGGCTGCCTGAATGGCGGGGTAAAAACGGTCATACAGGTAAAAGTCCACTCGTGCTTTTGCATTGGCCCCGCTCCCCATTAGGGTTTTGATTGTCTGTGTCAGTCTGTATAGGGCATAACCCCGAACATGCGCACAAATCTCCACTTTTTGACATGAATGATCAATTATTGCGATATATATTTATTGTAGCATCTAGTTGCCTACATTTGGTAATACCCAATGCATTTGTGAACGTTGCAAACCAAAAAGTATAGTGGAACTCTGCCTTATGACACCTACAGTTGCGATCGATCTTAACAGACAACGAAAGAGTGGCCCCTCAGAGCTGGATCACTATACTACCGCCTCAGCTTTTTACGCATGGAACGTCTCCCACACCGTGGCTTTAACCCTGAGTTGTTTTGCCTTTGTTTCTTTTTTTGTGTGTTTTTTTGTTTTGTTGTTAGGCAAGTTTCCTTACCCAAATGGATGGTTGATTTTCACCAGACAAACTCATCTTTATAAACCTTTCCGATTCTTCACGGTACCTCCGGCGTTGTGAGTCTGTTATGGCGCCAGTGTTGAACATGAAATCGTAGAACGCTGGCATCATCTGGGGGCAAAATAACATGGCTGAAAGTGCTTATATCGACCACTGCAAAGTCACGATATTTTATTGTTATCTCCTTTTGGCATTCTCGCCTTTGTTGGGTGCTGGGCTGAGACGCAAGAAGCCACAAAACGAATACGAATACGAATACTTTATTATCTCATACAGAGAAATTTCAGAACCAGAGATTATAGAGTATAGTCTCTGGTGGAACCAGGCATGGGGTTGCATTGATCGAAGTTAATATCTATTATGATTTCCATCAATCCCAATCATCATCATCAATAATCTTCTTATTATTATTATCATTATGTGTTATTATCATCGTTACATTTTCAAATTTTTTTTTCATTATTTATTTATTTATTATCATTTTTTTTAAACTGTTAAAGAAACACGAAAAGGGTGGTCTGTTACGCACATGGATGGGGTCGCAGTAGCCGCCTCCAATGTACACACCCTTGAAGTTAATGGACACCTCCCTCTGAGGGTCGTTGTTGCGGTCGTGGATGTAACGCCCCAGCGGTGCTACATACTTGCATGCGTACGACTGAAACAAGAATGTTCTTTAATTAATATTTAATCAGAGAGACATGTCTGCTGCTTTTTTGAGAAATACATAAAAACAATCCACGCATCCATGTTCACACATTAAGGCGCAAGCACATACGCACGCATCAACGCACGCACACACACGCGCACACACAAACAAACACACACACACACACACACACACACACAAACACATACACAGTTTCTACACACATAAAGCAGGCCGTCTCTCCAACATTTACGCCCTTTGTTTTGTCTATGATAGCTCCTGTAGTACACATTTTTGTGGATAGCATTATAAGGTGAGTCTTTTTTTGAAGCGACTCACCTACCTGCTGTAAACGTACTTATTCTCGTCAGCGCAGCTTACCTGTCCCCCAGCGTAAAACTCGTTTTTCGCATACTGTGGGAACATCTGGAAAAACTGCACTAAGGCACTGCAACATTTCCACAGCATCACGGTGAATCACTGAAACAACTTCAAAATATTCCATGTACATTTTACAAAAACAAACCCCAATGACGTTAAGAGGAAGGGATATATATCTACCACCCCAACGCTGAACGGTCGTACTTTAATTATCTTCTTCTGCGTTTGTAGGCTGTAGCTCCCAAGTGCACTCAGTTGTTTTTGTTGTTGTTGTTTTTGTTGTTGTTGTTGTTTTTTGCACGAGAGGGAGTTAATTTGAATGTTTGTCAACCATTTCATTAAGACAATTTTACGTAATCAAAAGTACCTGTGCATAATTCATTAGCAAACGAACACATTCAGAATTAAAAATGATAGTAATTGAAAACAATACCTGCTGGCTAATTAAGATAACATGTTAATTTTTGTTGATAACTCTTACCTTATATCACATTTATTAGCTCACAAAAAAGTAAGCAAGATCGAAAAGGTTAAAATAATAATTATAATAATGAGGATACTTACAAGGCGATAATCTTAAAATAGTTCCAAGCGCATCACACAAAGACATACACAAATACATAATTCTGTACACAATGCCAAATCAAATAGTAATACACATCGAAATGAACTTCTACAGTTTTAAAATGTACCTGTACAGATTTTTGGAGATTAAAATAATAATTATGATAATGAGGATACTTACAAGGCGATAATCTTAAAATAGTTCTGAGCGCATCACACAAAAACATACACAAATAAATAATTCTGTACACAATGCCAAATCAAATAGTAATACACATCGAAATGAACTTCTACAGTTTTAAAATGTACCTGTACAGATTTTTGGAGGTGTCATCCATATTTCTGGAATATCCGTTGGGATTATTTGTGGAACTGTATCCAACGCCAACCTGAAACCATGTTTATGTATTGTTGAAGTAATATGGACAATACGTGCGGCGGCTGCGGGGAGAAAAAACGAAACGTCTGTTCAAAAACGAGACAAAGTCGACGTTATCTCCTCGTTCCCGACTGCCGAGATAACATCCCAGTTGGTGGTAACAGTTCGCCCCCCTAGGGACCGTGCTTTTTTTGGGGGGGGGGGGGGGGGGGCGGCCGGGAGCCATGGCGTTTTTTTACCGGAAGTCTGAGACAAGGAAAATTATGTCATGTCTGCTTCGGTTCTGCAGCGAGTATTCGGTCGTTTTCCCGACAATCTGTATAATCTCTCAATTTCAAGTTGCCAAGCGCGAAGATATCGCACTGCAGTTGTCATAGCAACAGTTATGAAATAAGAACTGCAGCTGGAATCCCGAAAAGGTTTGTCAAAGTCGTGCGAAATTTAGAAGAGGAAGAAGGTTACAGTAGAATTGGTAATGTATGTAGCCTGAATCTCAAAGAAAATACTTATATTCATGCTCGACCTCCCATACTTAACGAAACTACAATAGTACCTGCGATGAAAGCGCAATATTCGGTTCGGCACTGAAAACATGTCCGTATATTGGAGGTGGCTTACGTGACATTTAAATTTTAAAATTGAAAAAACAGTTTAATGAAAGAATAAATGAACTAGTTCTTTTAGCACGATTTCGTTTCCTATTGTTTTGAAGTGTTTTAGCGGAAGGGTAATGAAAATTATCCAATCTTCTTCTTCGTTCATAGGCTTAAATTCCCACGTTCACTCATGTTTTTAGCACGAGGAGATTATTACGTGTATGACCGTTTTTACCCCGTCATTTAGGCAGCATACGCCGATTTCAGGGGAAGCATGCTGGGTATTTTCGTGTTTCTATAACCCATCGAACTCTGACATGGGTTACAGGATCTTTTCCGTGCGCACCGGGTCTTGTCTCTTGTGCTTGCGTGTACACACAAAGGGGGATTAAGTCACAAGCAGGTCTGCACATAAGTTGACCTGGGAAATCGGAAAAATCTCCACTCTTAACCCACCAGGCGGCAGCGACCGGGATTCGAACTCACGACCTCCCGATTAGAAGGCCGACGTCTTACCACCACGCCACTGCGCCCGTCAGTCATCCAATAATACAAGGCACGTACCGGGTTGTCGATGTACAGCATATGGAACGACTCGGTCCATGACACGCTTCGGCGCTCCACTGAAAGTTAAAAAAACGTCTTAGCTTTTATCAATAGACATAGAATAGAATCGTTCCACTAAATACAACATTTCTTGAATACTTCCCAAGCATAACTATTAGCTAATGAAATTGAAGATGAAGCCTTTTGTCCCTTCGAACCCTATCTATGAGAACCATATCAATAACCACAACCCGACTTGTATGAGCCCGGTAAATACTCAAAATGAGGAAATAACTAATGCATCCCTTGCTCATTGTGAACCCGAATTGTAAGAGCCCGGTAAATACTCAAAATGAGGAAATAACGTACGCATCCCTTGCTCATTGAGCGCCAGAGGTCCGTTCTCCAACAGCGCTCCATACGTCGAAGGAAGGGCCGGTCCCCCGTTCAGCCACAGCAGCAGTGGGGCATCGGGTTTGTTCTGAAACAATAGTAAGATCAAATAAAACAAGACAAGATGAGACAAGTCAAGACAAGACCAGACAAGACGAGACGAGACGAGAAGGATGGCCAGGTCCTCCGTTCAGCCACAGGAACACTGCGCCATCAGGTGTGTTCTGAAACACTTGTAAGATCAGACCAGACCAGACAAGACCCGACCCGACCCGACCCGACCAGACCTGACCAGACCAGACCAGACCAAACCAGACCAGACCAGACCAAACCAGACAAGACCAGACAAGACCAGACAAGACAAGACATGACAAGACAAGACAAGACATGACAAGACATGACAAGACAAGACAAGACATGACAAGACGAGAGAGACGAAAAGGACAGCCCGGTCCTCCGTTCAGCCACAATACTGGGGCATCAGGTTTGTTCTACAAGTTGACCAAGTTCAACGGCACTTTCAGTGTTTTTGCACCACTATTGAATAGAAAGTCAAAGGATGCATTGTAGTTCTAGAAACTTATTCATCTTGGTCCACGGTCAAAGATCTATTTGCTCTTTGGTATTTATTGAACGTTGAATGATAAACAAAACGGCATTTTACGTGTTTTCGCACCAGCACTATGGAATCGAAAGTCAAATGATGTTAACAAATGTATCCATGTAGGTTCACGGTCAAAGATCTGTGTGATATTTGATATTTATTGAACGCTTCATGATAGACAAAAGGAACTAATCACCAGTCCTACAGGATAAAGTTGCTTGGTGGCCAAATGGCACAGACTTTGCTACATGACCATGTGACACTGACTTAATAGGAGTACATCCATTGAATTGGACTAGCCGGACTAGGTATCTAAGGCATGGAGCAAAAGAGAATAACACATCCCCCAGCAACAACGAATACCACAGCCAGTGTCTCGTTTCTCAGCAAAATGTGGCCTTCATGCCGCAATGAGTCAGATAAACTATTGAAGACATGAAGCAACACAGACTTTATACAACTACCTCAGCCTAAAATAACCAGAACAACATGTGGCTGTCACACTGCAATGAGATAGCTGCTGGAGCAACAGTTGAACGAGATAACCGGATTCACTAATGCACAAAGCATCAAAGACAAAATACACCCACCTCAGCGGGGAAGAACCAGAAGAACATGTTGCTCTCATATTGCTCATCCACAGTGAGATAACCCTTGTAACTCTGCACTCCGAGTATTTCAAGTAGACTGTGTTGTTGGGCTGAAATGGAAAGACTGGGTGTAAAGGTTTTCATTCTTCTTAAAGATAGTATAAAGAAGGCGCCATTTTGGAAAGTTTTCTGACGATTTGGACCTTAAAAAGTTCTCGGGACATTCGCTGGACTGTAATTTAGAAACACCTGCAATGATGTGCTCAAAACTGCTCCGAAACTATGCTAAATACTATGAAGTTTAATCGGCGAGTGTTTTGCATCGCCCATCTCTCCTGTCAGGAGTCAGGGCTTCCGGTCGTCATAAATATTTATTTAGTTTTCATAGATACTTATTCGTCAAAGCAGATCAAGACTGTTGGATTGAGGAAGGCAAACCTACAGTCTAGCTAACGCATGCAAATTCCGTGCCATACAGGGCCAGCTAAACCGGTTCGTATAACATAAACAAACGCATTGTACGCTGGAAATATTACGGTCTGCTATGACTACCAAACACAGCATTCAGATTTGAAAAATAGAACGCTCAAACATTAATTTCAAGACCTTCCTCGTGTGTGCTGTCATCTATTCAACTCCCAAAACGAACTCTGTAGCTCTCGGCTCAATTTCAAATCCGTATCTCTAGGAATAGCACATGGGATGCTCAGGGTCAAAAGGTTGGACGAAAACTAGGAGTCGCGCAAAATGCGTCACAATCAGAATAACAGTTTGGGATTCCCACTCAAAACATAGCCGTCTTCAAACGTTTATTTTAAGGTATTCCTGGTGTGTGGTCACATAATTACAACCCAAATCTGAACTGTATAGCTCTTGGGGCGATTTGAGACAGTATTCTTGTTAGATATAATCCCGTTAGGACTGTCTGCCTGTGTAACACACACACACACACACACACACACACACACACACACACACACACACACACATACACACACAAACACCCACACTAACACACTTACACACACAAACAAACAAACAAACACACACACACACACACACAGACACACACACACACACACACACACACACACACACACACACTCTTTTTTTCTCTGTCTCTGTCTCTGTGTCTCCGTCTGTCTCTCTGTCTCTGTCTCTGTCACTCTCTTTCTCTCTCAGTCTCAGTCTCTCTCTCTCTCTTTCTCTCTCTCTCTTTCTCTTTCTCTCTCTCTCACACACACACTCGTGCAATCGCAAGACTGAAGAATGACGGTACCTGTTTGGATGTGTCCATTTCGAATCAACGGCGTCAGCGAGAGGCCACAGGGTGACAGTCGAAGCAAACACGCCAACGAAGTTAAAAGTGTCGCAAGGACGGAAAACGCCATCTTAGTTCCCGATCAAAGATCTATTCAATATTCGGTATTTAGGATACTATCCTGAATCAATCCTGAATTCAACTGAAACGGGTTCGTTTCCCGTGTGTTTGAAATCTGAAAATGTTCCCAGTAGCAGCTGTTTCTGCTTTTATCAACCTTCTCGTGCAATGAATACGTCAAACAAAAAGGCAAACAAGATTATCACAGAAATGCAGAAGGGTTGGCGTGTTCTGCTCTTGATACTGTTCTGGGTTAACAAGTGTCATTAAACCGCAAAAGAGCTAAGCCGTTTTCATGTGCAATTATATACGAACACCGAAATGACACTCGATAAAAGCAATTAACAAAATGTCATGCAGTTTAACAACTGAAATAAGAGAATTTAAGCGGGGGTCGCACTGATTAAGCGATACAGCTTGGACGAGCTACGCCGCTTTTCTTTTTAAACAAAGCCAGCTGCCGTCCTGCCGGTGAAAATTGCAGGAGTGCATTTTTATTGCTATCTCAGCTCTTATCAACGAAATGTATTGGAGAAAAGAAGAGAAGAGCAACGTAAAAGAAAGGAAAGTTAAGAGGGGGAAAAATAAGTCTAAAAATTTATTTTAACAAAAATAAAAAGAAGACTGGGGCCAGGCTCGAACCGGTGGTCTCATGGACTGTTTGACTATTCATTACCGTCTGAGCTACGGAGCCAACATGGCCGATAATGGAAAAATAGGAATCTATATTTTGTGCGATACTTCCTGATGACTGCTATCGATCTCGACGAACTTTACGAAAGTTGCACATGAGTGCACTCATGTAAAGGCTTCCAGTTTAGTTTGCAGGCTGTCAAAAGAGTTGATTGTGTTGTGGTAAAAACAAAAAGAGGCTTCCCGTGCGACGATGACGTCAGTGACGTGGATATAGCTTGGGGACTAGAGACATGGACCCGTGGATATAGCCACAATCTTCCCTTTTTCACAATGCAGTAGTCAGTTTGTAATTTGAATGCGGCTCGCTGTGAGCTTGTCTGCAATAGCACGTTATTATGTACCTCTGACTACGCACAAAACAACCGGCTGTGGTTCACATGAACTCTAGCGATGGCTTTTGACTTTTCAGAGGAACTGGCGATAGGCGTAAACCGTCGTCTGCTACGAGAACCACGACCTTGCGTGACCCTGCTTCCGGGCTTTTCTTTTTTCAAACTTTCAAAACTTCGAATTGTACTGACCCGATCTTGTCTTGATGAAAAAAAGAATTATTTTATGATTTAAGAATGTTTTTGTAACAAGCTGTCAATTTATTATTTAGATTTTAAAGGTACTGAACTTGTCAAATCCAGGTGCACGGAGCCCCTGGGGCTTTTAGTCATACCTCAGGCAGCTATCCGTTAGAAGAACTACCAAGTTTCATTGACTTGCACCCAAAGAGTCAAGAACTGCGATTTTTTTACGAATTAATTTCGTACTCGGACCCGGCTGGTCTTGACCTATTTTTGGATCTAAATTTAGATCAGGTAGATCACCACATCATGCACAAAAAGACACGTCACTAGCAAACTATGTCAGACGTCATCATGAGTTTGTGTGAAACAAAATAGAAGCCGGAATCACTCAGTTGAATCGAACTCCGACCAAACATCACGTAATAACTAGGTTAATTTATGCACTCGCGTGAACAAGAAACTGTCGAGCTTCACAGATGTCGTCGTTGGGTAGTTTTGGGTATTTGTTTTACTACCATAGGAGGATTTTTGAACTGTAAATTAAATGCACTCAGCTGCAACAGAAACGCAAAACGAAGGCTGTGAGCCGCACTGTGCCTTTAAAAGTTAGGTGTAGACCCAGACCCGGTGCGTCCCGCTAGCGCTACGTGTCATTTGTGCTACGTATCGTTTGCGCTATTTTCTGTTGTGCTATCGACACAAATTGCCAAAAACAGTAGTGCTATCGGCACGTAGTGCTATTGCCACAATGCACACATGCAATTATCACTACGTCTCAATAGAACTACGTGTCGATATCACTATTTTTGAAAAACCAATGTACTGTAGCGCTACGTGTCGATTGCGCTACGTGTCGATAGCACTACTACATGTTCAAACGGCAGACAATTCCCTTTGTGTGTGCGTGTGAGTGTGTGTATATAATATTGTCTGCATGACTGTCTGTCGGAACTGTATGTCTGTCTGTCTCAGTGTGTGTGTGTGACGGTGTGTGTGTGTGTGTGTGTGTGTGTGTGTGTGTGTGTGTGTGTGTGTGTGTGTGTGTGTGTGTCTCTCTCTCTCTCTCTCTCTCGCTCTCACTCTCTCTGTTTTTTAACCACGTATTTATTTCATGGATGTTGTTGGTGTGTGTTTGTTTTGTTTTGATTTTGTTCTTCCCCCATCCTGCGTGGTTTGTATATGAGTCTGTGGCCTAAACCATTCAGTCTGAGCACACACGGTATCGTACACACAAACTCACACACAGAAAAACATCCGTGTATGTATATACAGTATAATGCGAGAGAGAGAGAGAGAGAGAGAGAGAGAGAGAGAGGGGGGGGGGGGGAAGGGAGAGAGGGGGGAGGGGGAAAGAGCGAGCGAGAAAGAAAGAGCGAGAGAAGACAGAAAGACAGATGGGGAGAGAGAGGGAGAGGAGAGCGGGAGAGCCAAGGAGAGAGCGATTTTAAAGAGGTACAGAGAAAGAGCGATTAAGAGAGAGAGAGAGAGAGAGAGAGAGAGAGAGAGAGAGAGAGAGAGAGAGAGAGAGAGAGAGAGAGAGAGAGAGAGAGAGAGAGTACTCAGAACTCAGAATGGTTAATTATATAAAGGCCACAAAGAGAGAGACAGACAGACAGACAGACAGACAGAGACAGAGGGAGACAGAGAGACAGAGTGAGTGAACCAGCGAGTGAGCAAGAGAGAGAGAGAAAGATAGAGAGAGACACACACACGCACATACACACACAGACACACACACACAATACACACAAACACACACACTGAAACAGACATACATACACACACACAAACCAGAAGGAGTGAGAGCGAGAGAAAAAATGAGAAAGAGAGAGTCGTCAGTAAGTAGTGGTATCGACACGTAGTGATAATGACACGTAGCGCTAAAAGATGTAGTGCTGTCGACACGTAGTGATAATGAACGAATGATAGCAACTCATAGACAAATTATTTGTAGCACTAATCAACGTAGCGATAGCGGCACGTAGCACAAATGACACGTAGGACAAATGACACGTAGCACAAATGACACGTAGCGCTAGCGATACGCACCCCAGGCGGCCAAAACGCACCACGGTCCGATTGTGATGGAGACAATCCGAAAAATTAATTCTTAGAAAATTGCTCGCTGTTTACGTAGGGCACCTAGGATGTTACCGTTCGGTGAGCGTTCAAATGGAAGGGTGTTTGTACTGTGTGTAAAAGCCTGACAGTATCAGTGATGGTTTACGGGAGGCTTTCTGTGCCTTGTAGAGCATGTTTTTTTTGTTAATTTATGTTATTATAATCTTTCTTTCACAATATTTTTCAGCAACATCCTCGAGCAGAGAGACAAGATCTATGGACAGATCAGTGAATATCTACAGCTGAAAACAATGATTGAGAAACTGAAGGTATAATAAAGATAATGATAAGGAACATAGCGTTAATAATAATTACCAACTTATATGGCACGATCGATGTATGGGATTATTATTTTAATGCTCACCATTTTTATAGCAAGTGAGTTTAAAAATAGAAACTATAAATGCATTATGATAGCTAGCTGTAACAACACTGTGTAATTCAATGATATTCATGTACATGTATAAATCATGATTATCAATAGATAATCAATCTCTATATCTATGTTTGTCTGTATGTCCCTTTCTCACAGAAACACATACACACACACTGACTAAGTTATCTAACTGAAAAGCCATGGCACACTCTTCATTTTGTGTGAAAAGATTGAAGTTGAAGGCATTGATTTTCACATACTGTAATTACGAGGTTATCATTTTATAGTGATTTAGACTTTAGCTTCTGGATAAGATTTGAGTCAAAACAAACATTTTAATGATGCAAATAAGGTCGTCATTTTGCCTAACCTTTCTCTTAGATTTGCTTATTGAGACCCAGGTAAATCTAAGTGCAAAAGTAAAGAAGTGTTGCATCTTGTTTTACATGTACTGTGTTATTCTGTTTTAGGAAGATGGTGCTGATACCAGACCTATGAAAACAAAGGTCGACCTTGGCTGTAATTTTTATGTACAAGCAAATATGTAAGTTAATGTTGTTTGTTTTGGTGATTAAATCAATCAATCAATCAATGAGGCTTATATCGCGCATATTCCGTGGGTACAGTTCTAGGCGCTCTGCAGTGATGCCGTGTGAGATGAAATTTTATACGGCCAGTAGATTGCAGCCATGTCGGCGCATATTTACCTTTCACGGCTTTATTCCAAGTCACACGGGTATGGTAGTGCCTTAGCAATTTTGCCAGGAAAGACCCTTTTGTCAATCGTGGGATCTTTAACGTGCACACCCAATGTAGTATACACGGGGGGTGGTTCGGACACCGAAGAGAGTCTGCACACAAAGTTGACTCTGTGAAATAAATTTCCGTCGAACCTGGGATCGAACTCGCGCTGACAGCGGCCAACTGAATACAAATCCAGCGCGCTACCAACTGAGCTATATCCCCGCCCTAAATGGACAGGGTATTCTACAGTTAATGAGGGTTTGTGGGGGGGGGGGGGTAGAGGGCTATCAATTTGAATTTAATTGAAAGGCCCGATGTCACATACTGAAAGCAGGGTGGACATTTTTTCTTAGATTCATTTAATGTGACAATGGACCTGCAAACGGAGGTACTCTGAAAGACTACCATGTGTGTGTTTGTGTTTAAAGATCAATGACAGTTTTATTTTTTTTAAACCTGAATTTTATAATGTTCACAATGTATCATAGCCAGAATGCATGTACATGTGTTTACCAAAAATGAGTCAGGCTTAAATCCAGAAAACATGTTGAACTCTGCAGAACTTCATCCTTTTGTTTTTAATTTGATGATTTTTTTGTCATTTGTAATTCCAGTTTGTTCCAATGTTTCAGCCCAAACACATCCAGAATTTGTGTGAGCGTGGGCTTTGGTTTCTTCGTGGAATTTACATTTGAGGAGGCGGTGAGATTTATCGACAAGAAAACTGCATTCCTAACAGAAAAGACTGAGGATTTGACCAAAACTGCCTCTGAAATCAAGGCACACATAAAAATTGTTTTGGAGGTAAGTGTGTTAATTGTTCATGAGATGCGCTGTGTGTTTTTGTGTGAAAATGGCTGGTGTGGTACAAGGAGAAAAATTCAGTTGCAAGGATTGATATTATATAAAGGTGGTACAGTAGAACACCCCCCCCCCCCCCCCCACTTTCAATCCTCCAAAAATATGATTTCACAATCTGGTCTTAAAATGAACACATATATATAGAACAAATTCGAATGGCACATAATAGAAGGCGCGCATGACCAAATATTCTGAGGGGGTCTAGAGGCATGCCCCCCCCGAATGGATTTCTAATGGGACATCGTCAGAATTTATGAGCCAAATAGGCATGGCGCATTAGTAAACAGAACCCTGTAGTTCACTGTCAATGTCTCAAATATTTGAATGCGTGCGTTTGCAAACTCAGTCTACTGATACATGTACAGTACAACACACACACAGACACACACAGACACACACAGACACACACAGACACACACACACACACACACACAGACACACACAGACACACACAGACACACACAGACACACACACACACACACACACACTTTGCACATCAAGTAACAGATATAACTGTTAATGTTATGTTTCAGGGGCTGAGAGAAATTCAAAGTATCAGTGATGAGCCTGACAGACCAAGACGGGACCTGTTTGTATGACAAAGTATTAATTGTGTGTGCTGTATCTTTTGTGTGTGGGCATATGCGCATACAGGGGATTTTGGGAGTATTTTTATCGTACTTTGATCGATGCGCTGAATGATTAATGCACAGAGACAGAAAGAGGGAGATCGAGAGAGAGACAGAGGTAGAGATGTGTTCTGGAGTTTGTATGGAATTATATCACATGGTATTGATCTGTAGAAAGTATTGACAAAAGAGCAGTGTAGGTGTACACTTTTGGTGCTTGATGTATATGTGAGTGTGTGTTAATTGGTATGTCAGTGGATGAAAGGGCAGGAAGGTGTGTGTGTTTTTGCGCGGAGAATTTGCGCGATGGTGTTGGTGGTGTGTATGTCTGTCTGGGTGGAGGGTGGGGTTCGGGGTTGGGTTAGATTAGTCATTCAATGTGCAGCATGGGAACGGTTCTGTGTTAAAATGTGCATTGAAGTTTTAGGAAATGAATAAATATTTAAAATGAAAATGACTGAAAGTGTTTTCGTCAGTTTGGGATGAATTGGTTTGCTGCTGCTTGTAAAAGTTAGTTCCCTTAATAATTTATAAACTTATTAAAAAAAATCATCAATATCAACACGCATGTCTTACTTGTATTTAGGATTGTTGGCATTCATTTATTGAGCAGATGTGTGGAAAAAGAGCACTGTAAGAGGATTTGAAACATTGGCTGTGCTCAGAGAGGCATGTAAAGAACATCTACACATAGTATATGACATGAAACAAACTCTGCATTTCTGAACTCAGTGTATCTTTAAAGTGGTTTGGGATTGAAAGCTGGCACCAGGTGTGCACGAGAAAGTACCAAACCGGGTGGGACCCATTGCAAGCACTTGGTCAGATTGGTTGAAATCTCAATCCCAACCAATCCGACGCAGCGCTTGCATGGTTCCCTAGCAACCAGTCGGGCACTTTGTCTTGCAAACCATCCCTTTTGGTTAAATATTGGAATGTGTTTAAAAAAAAGAAAAGAAGTAGAATACAGAAATCTAGCCACTGGCAATTGAAATAATCATGGTGCATTATTAGGTTTGACATTTACCAGTCTGCACAGTCAGCCAACATTAACGAAAGGGATCCTTTATGAACCGTTCAACTGGCTGTTAAACTCCATTTTATTATGACATGGCATGGAACTTCTTTCCAGTGATTACACACAAAATGGGTGGCATTATTGCAATTTCAGTGGCTAAACGAGAAGTTTCAGGGCCGGACTACCGGGGGGGTTATGGGGGTTGCGCAACCCCCCCCCCCCCCCTAGCCTGAACATGTACCTTACTTATTTAAAACATTTTTTATTATTGCTTATTTTATGCCGTTTCATGCAAGGAGCGACCATTTTCTTATCTCAGAATATGACCTACCCATCAGCTTCAGGGGGCTTTGCCCCCTGACCCCCACAAGGGGCTCTGCCCCTTGACCCCGCCCAAGGGCGGACGAGGGGGGGGGGGGGTCCTAGGGTTTCCGGACCCATCTTATGAATATAAAAATATAAAAATATTGAATGAGGTATGCATTTCTTTATTTTACATTGAGTTTCAATTTTGGGGGTTATAATCAGTGACAAAATCTGCTGCCTGAAACTGGTAATGATCATCCTCAGAATGCACCAGATTGCACCATTTTGCATCCTTTTTTTCAAAATGTTCCGGGGGGGCATGCCCCCTGACCCCCCTAGCAAGCTAGGCGCTTCGCGCCGTCGGCTCGGCGCTTCGCGCCTTCACACCCATATCTTCACAATATACTTTTGACCCCCCCCCCCCCCCCATAAAATGAACTAGTCCGCCCCTGCCGCCAGGGGGGGTATCCCCCTGGACCACCTCTAGCAACCCCCCCCCTCCTCTTAGCCTAGTCCGGCCCTGAGTTTGCACAGGGTTATAGCCACAGACTCATGTACACCTATTTTATCTGTTTTTATTTTCCAATGCGGGCTTGGCTCATCACAGCAAAACAAGGTAAGACAAGTGGTGCTACCTTAAGATGTTTGCTTCTTGCTTTCTGATCTTTTTTGTTGTACATGTATCGATCTGCCTCTTCAGTTTAATCTGCATCAGTGCATGATCTTTTTTCCTTCAGTGTAAATGAAATATGGCAACAACGACAACAACACCATCACCAACAACAATCACACTGAATTTTTCATTATTAAAAGTAATGCCAGGGTGTTTGCTGGTGCGTGCGTACGTGTGTGAGTGTGTGTGATTAGGTAAGAATATCCTTTCGCTGTTTTTGTGGCTTTCTCCTTTCTTCTGACACACACACACACACATATTCACACACACACACACACACACACACACACACACACACACACACACACACACACACACACACACCAGGGCTACCCACGGACACCCCGCCTAGTGCTTCCCGGGACCCCCACTTTCAATATTTAGAGGGTCCATTGACCCCCACTGCAGAATTTGAGAGAGTCCCGAGGGTCTGTAAAGTGTCTTTTTCATTGAAATATTCCAGGTTGACACGACAATCCAACAACACCTTGATGAATGGAACACACACACACACACACACACACACACACACACACACGCACGCACACACTTTCCAATTGACTTCCTGTCCTTTTTATTTTCATGTTTTCTTTCTTTCTCAGATGTCAGAATAAGATTTCAAAATCCAAATAGGCCTACACGAGGTTAATGTTCAAATACAGGGCGACACACACACAAGGCAACCCTCAAAAATGCTTATCATTTCTACATCTGTTAGTGTTAGCCAAATCACTTCATATTTTGTGGGACATAAATTCAGCCAATGCATGACCCTTCCACAAAGGGATAGTTTTATATTACAAAAGGTCTGAATTTTGTGCAATTTCAAAAAAAGTTGCCAGATTTGGGGATCGACTCAACAGTACGAGGTTTGAAATTGAGCGGTAGCCAAACTAACCCGATTTAAGCCCTCCAAATTGTTACCTTTGGAGTAATTCGAATGACATAGTATGCCTTAATCAACATTAGACAATCAGTAACTTGAATACAGCAATTACATGTAAGATCAGGGCATTTCCCATGGATGAATGCGTTTTTGTCATTGGTTAATTTTGCGCAAGTGTAACTTTACAACGAAGGGGTTTATTTTTCCAGTCATTTGAGTTAAGCAAATTTTATTTTCATAGTTGTTGTGCATGAACTTCAGTTCGTCCACGACTATTTTACAAAATTTCGAGTCTGTAGGTAAAATGGTCCGACATTTACCTTTTCTCCAAAATGTGTTCCAAATTACACCTCCAATAGCTTTCCTGTCTAGGGATTGCCCTGAACCTAGCTGTAACTTCTCTCTGCAGGTCACCGATGATCTAGTGGGTGAATGGGGTGTTTGTGAATACTCAGACATCCTGATAATCCAAAAGGTAAAAAAAAATCTGGAGGGTTTAAATCAGGTAAGAATTGTTACCGCACCGCTCAATGTCAAATCTCGTTCTGTTGAGGCTATCGCCGAGTTTGGCAAATTTTTTTTGAAATTTTTTACAAAAGTTAGAACATTTAAAGTACAAAATCGCCACTTTGTGGAAGGGCCATGCATAGGCTGAAATGTATGTCATCCAAACTTAAAGTGATTCGGTCAACAGGGTTGCATTTTGGGGGGGTCACCCTGTTAGAGTGGTGCTTGCCAAGAGACGTATACAGTATAAAAACCGTTATGTACCTCAGGTTCGCAATAGCTGACGATTGCAGTCTGAAAATGGTATCTTACGGTACGCACAATAAAGGAAATCGAGTCCGTCCCAGGACCCGCTCTTATAAAGTTTAGTGCGTCCCGGGACCCCCTCGATACATTTGTCATTTCTAGTTCGTGTTTTCGGTTTCTTGTGCGTATAACTATAGGACACAGGGACGCGCGCTATGGGGAGCCCTGATAATGCAACACACATTCCTTAATTTGCCATTGGTCTCAAACTGAGCAGCAACGAATCTCCTCATCAAAGTGAACGACCAACCGCGACCATTGATAAAAGTACAAAAGACAAAGGAGATACTATCCAGTTTAGAACGCAGGTTTTATTCGAAGATTCAACATGAGCGTGTCTCGCCAACAAACTGACTATAATATTACAACGCATTCCTTATTGGCCTGAAACTGAGACTGAAGCGACGAATCTCCTCAGTCAAGGTTGCCAATAAACCATAAGAGACAAGTTTTATTGGAAGCTTCTTCTTCTTCTGCATTCGACATTTATAGGCAACATATCCTCAAGTTAGTGGACGCCACCTTCCACGTGACTGTTGACCTCACTCAAACTGACCAGCGACGAATCTCTTCATCATGGCCAGTGCACGCTCTGGCTGGTCGGTAGGCACGTTGTGTCCGGCGTTGCGGACAATCACCTGGAACAAACACAGAATACCCGTAAGGTCCACTCTTGACTTGGCCAACAAACTGTCTCAAATGACCCCAAGAGATACACAGTTCGGTGTGGGGTTTTGACACGATGACAACGCACATCATGTGCCTACTACCACTACTACTACTACTACTACTACTACTACTACTACTACTACTTCTACTCCTCCTCCTCCTCCTCCTCCTCCTCCTCCTCCCGTCGCGCTTTACAAATTAACATAGAGCTTAAACAATGACCACGAGTTGATTACTGGAAAATAAACCACGAGTGGGTATTTGCAGCCGCTTGGTAATTCACGAGTGTGCGGAGCACACGAGTGAATTACCAAGCGGCTGCAAATACCCACGAGTGGTTTATTTTCCAGTAATCAACGAGTTGTCATTGTTTAAGCTATTTATACAACGAACAACACGGGTCGAACATACAGTCATGCAGACGACATTTTGTAGGCAATTTCATTTCAGCCTAATCACTCAGAGTGTCAAATGCGCGTCATTCAAATAGTCCCTATTCTTTTACTTTATTCTTAGTCTCCGACTCGTCGGCATTATACTTGTCTCGTCTAAATATCGGACCCCATTGCTACGATTAAAACACAATAGCGTTTATATAGCTATTCTGACATTACATTCTGTGTTAAAATTATGTTTTTGTCAGCAGCAAGGACCAGAATGGTCCATGTCGTTGATTGCAGACGACAGTTCCCTTTCTGCATGAAGCCACGGAAATAACCGAACATTGAAAAAACCCACGGACATGTATTACGGAGAAAACTCGGGATAACCGGATGTTTAGCATTACGTCAATATGCCAGGAATCATATGACGTCATGACGTATCGTGCTTGCCTACGTAGATTAAGTCTGACTTCTGTTGTGAATTCGCGTGGTGAAGACTTAACCTGGGGAACGGGGCAAAAGGGGTAAAAAAAATGGTTACAGAAATGATATCGAATGGAAATGGTAAAGTGAATGTAGATCTAACAATTGCATCATGTTATACCTATGTACACCTCTGCATAATGGAGAATTTTCAAGTTGAAAAACAGTAGAATTTAATGTGCCCTCACTGGCCAGCCATAGCTTGGGTGATTTGTTTACCATGGGAGACAACTACAACTTCGTTTTGCGCGAGCATTTGAAGCAGAACTCTGCACGTCAACAAATCTTTGGTAAGTAAAGTATTTCGTCTTTTTTGTGCGATTTATAGTTTGAATTAAAAAGTTGCCACTAAAAACTTGCAATATCAATGAATATTTCCGAGGTTTTACTTTGTTATAGGACAAATAAACGATCGGAAGCGATTGGAAGCGATCGATTTGATACTGCAGCAGACGATGCTTTGACAGTCTGTAATACGCTGCAGTGTTCGCTCGAATATATGTTTATAATTCCTTTTTTTGTCTTTTTCTTTATGAAAATGATCTAGTTGACTACTTTTCTTGGAATGCGCAAGAGGATGATAATCAGCAGTAGCTAAATATCTGTATTTTACTGTAAACTGATAGGACCGAATTGTTTCAGCCGACCTTCACCTTCACGCCGGCGCTAATGTTTTTTAGGTCACAAGTATGGCTCGCGAAACAGATCTAAAGCTGCTGAGACAGTGTTGTGTATAAAATAGATTCACCGGAAAAAAGACATTATTGTACTTCTCATGATCAAACAATGAGGTAATTTAGCTACATGTATATTCTAACGTTGCCTTGTTGAGAACTGGGCGTGCGAGTCTGTGCGTGTGCGTTTGTGTGTGTGTGTGTGTGCGTGTGTATGTGTGAGTGTGTGTGTGTGTGTGTGTGTGTGTGTGTGTGTGTGTGTGTGTGTGTGTGTGTGTGTGTGTGTGTGTGTGTGTGATTCCCTGCCAGATTAAATGTCTAAAGTGATATAAAACAGAATGACTCATACTCAGTTTAATTTATTTTGCAGCTTTTGTTCCAATTACAAACCATGGCGCTGTGTGTTTTGTGTGGTGATCCGCTCAACCTTGGAGAGAAGACTGTTGTGCCAACAGACAGAGGAAGAGATACCATAAACAAGGCTAGTCTGGAACGTGGTGATGCCGTTTGTCTATCAGAAGGTGAAGCAGTGCACGAGGTTTGTCGTCGCAATTACACGAATGCACGTAACATTCAGAGCGTTTTGAAGAAGAAAGCAGAAAAAGAGAACGCTTTATCAAATCTAGCACAGAATTTGCGCTCACAGAAAGAATATTTTGACTTTGCTAAATGTTGCCTTTTTTGCGGCAAGGAAGCAAACCTTGACTCGCGCTCTGGTCCCAAAGTGTATCCAGTTAGGACACTTGACTTTGAACGCACAATTTTTCAAGTTTGTTCGCAGCGCTGTGATGAATGGGCAGACATTGTACGAAGCAGACTGGAGTTTGTATCAGATTTGCCAGCTGCTGATGCAGTCTACCATCAAAACTGTAGTCTTTGCTTTCGGAGCAGGAAAAGACCACCACAGTTTACTCAGTCGCATCAAGGCAACAAACAGGTGAAACTTGGTCGACCGAAAGATGAGAGGAAAGCTGAAGCGTTTGAGAAAGTTGCTACCTACCTGGTTCAAAATGAAAACGAACAGATAACAGTGAACGACCTGATTATCAAAATGAAGGAGTTTACAGATGATGCTTATAGCCACCCGACGATGAAACAAGAACTTCAAAATTATTTTGGTGAGCAGCTCATCGTCACGGAAGTCAACGGCAAGTCAAATGTCGTAACATTCAGGAAGACGGCCTCTTCAATTCTTCATAACTTTTATGCAAAAAAGGTCAAAGATGAGGATGCACAGAAAGAGCTGATTCTCAAAACCGCTGCAGAACTGCTAAAGAATGACATAAGAGCAGTGCCGACATCCCGTGCAATGTACCCCAGTGATGATGACATTTCATCTCGTGGCGCCAACTTAGAGTTTGTTTCAAAGTCCTTACAGATTCTTCTTGAAAACATCTTCAGTGGAAAGGAAACCAGCGTGAAAGTCTCATCGATTGGACAGGCAATTATGCAGGCATCTCGCCCACGATTGTTGCTGTGTCCCCTACAGATCGGACTAGCTGTGCAAATGCATCACTGTTTTGATTCAAAGTTTCTCATTGACACATTGTATTCTCTGGGATTCTGTTCATCGTACAAGGAGGTTCTGACCTATGAAATGAATGCTGCCGTTTCAGAAAACAACGTTGCGTTTCAAGTTGATGGCCATTTTACCCAATATATCGCAGACAACCTTGACCACAACACAGCAACACTTGACGGGTGCAACACATTTCATGGAATGGGAATGATCGCCACTGTCACTCCACCATCGGAAAAACAGACAGGATCAGAAGAAGAACTGACGTCAAGCCAGAAGAAATAGTGAAAAGAGCTAAAGTTGACATTCAGTACTACAACAGACAAGCGTGTGATGGACTGCTGAAGCTGAAATTTGAACATCTTGAAAACGTGTTTGTAGAAGATGTAACATCAAAGGTGGATCTGCTGTGGAAAGCTTGCTGGCTGTTGCAACCCGACAGACCATCTTGGTCTGGTTTCATGCAAGCCATCCACAAGGGCAGATATCCAGGACAGTCATCCATAATATTTATGCCGATGATCGACATGAATCCCAGTGACACCACGTGCATATTTTCTACCCTGCATTTCATCAGTGCTCAGGCAAAGCGCAGCAACACGACACCTGTGTTGACATTTGACCAACCCTTATGGTGGAAAGCTCTTGGCATCATCTCCAGTGAGCCAGTTGGCAGCGACCTTAAAGCCATTGTCCTTCGCCTTGGACCCTTCCATCTGGAAATGAGTTTCCTGGCGTGTATTGGCCATCTGATGGAAGAAACGGGTCTTCATGAAGTGCTGTCTACTGTGTACGCACCAAACGCAGCGAGCAACATGCTTCAAGGGAAAGCTGTGCTGCGTGCCGTTCGAGGACACATACTTGTTGACGCAGCACTAAGTATGCTGTTGCTGTCTGACATATTCCGTGTGCCACTGCCACTGCCCGAAAGTGACACAGAAAAGAATAGAGATAAAAACACGCAAGATGAGCAGACAGGAACACTTTCGACCCCTTACGAGTCTGAACTCAATGTGAACCAAGTTGACGCACTGAGCATCAATAAGGACACTGCTGTGCAGCTTCACGGTGTTCTAGAGTTAGAACCAGTTTCCCAGCTCCCCTCTGATGTGAAGGGAATAGTGAGAGATGCACTGCGTGACTTCGAAGGTAGAGAAGATTTGAAGGCTGCTTCTTCTCTTCATGACCAACTTCTGAGGGGAGAGCTGACTCCAGAGTCGATCCAGAACAGCCAACATCTTGTCACAATCAGAACGAAACTACAGGAAAGAACACTTTCATTTTGCAGTAAAACCAGTGAACTCTGGTTACTGTACATGGCAATGGTTGACATCTTGAAGCGCTTTTTGAAAGCTGAGAGGACGGGAGATTGGTTTCTTCACCTTTCTGTTGTAAAGGAGATGCTGCCATATCTAGCAGCAGCTGGACACAACTCGTATACCAAGTCAGCCTATCTGTACCTGCAGATGATGAACCAACTTGACAAAACCAGTCCTGATGTCTACAAAAGCTTCACAGAAGGAAATCACGTTGTGAGACGAAGTGACCGCCAATGGGCTGGGATCTCATCAGATCTTGCGATAGAACAGACCCTGATGCGGGATGCAAAGACAACAGGTGGTCTAACAAGAGGGAGAGGCATGACTGAGTTTCAGCGTTCAAAGTGGGTGCTCTCCATGCCAGCCTGCGCTCAGGTGAACAATGCCATGCAAGAAGTCACAGGCACACGGCGACTTTCAAGTGACCAGCATATAGAAATGGGGTCAGCAAGAACAGCTCGGGACACAAAAGACATGATGGCTATCACGTCTTACCTCCTGGACAGAAACCCTTTTGCTGATGATCAGGCCCTCAGGAACATTGCAACTGGAGTTGTTGGGGAAGCGGCTGTAAACGTTACCAAGGCCAGAGAGGTCGGGTGTGGCATAATGCAGGCCATGGAAGGGAAAACAGTGTCGGATCTCGTCTTAAAAAAGAAGGATCAAGTCATAACACTGGGAACAAAAAAGTCACTGAAGGTTGATGGACATTCGATCACAGTCGACCCTCAGCTTCTCTTCCAGAGATTATAACAGTGGCAAACACAACATACGAGGACAAGAAAGAACTCTTTCAGTTTGAACTGTGCAGCTTCCCCTCAGCCCTGTTTGAATCCCATGAATTTTTGAGACAGCCGAACAAAGCTACCCTGGCGGATGAACTGTGGAAGCTGGTTATTGCCCATGCAGGTTCTCCCAGCTCAAACTTTCCTGCCGACGTACAGTTCGTCATTGACGGAGGCTCTTTGCTTCAAAGGCTGCAAGGATCGTGGACGCGGGGAAACACCTTCCAGAGCATCATAGATGGTTATACACAGTTCGTCAACTCCCGGTACCCACATGCTGTCATTGTCTTTGATGGCTATATGTCTGGGCCATCAACGAAGGACATGACTCACCTGCGGAGGACAAAGGGGCGTAGAGGGGCTGCTGTCCATTTCTCACCGGACATGGTTCTCAGATCCACAAAAGAGCAGTTTCTTGCAAACGCAGAGAACAAAACAGCGTTTCATCTGTGCACTTGGTACAGCTTTGGAAAAAAACTGCACAGTTATCCATGCCAAAGCAGACGCTGACGTGCAAATAGTCCTCTCAGCAACACACTGCGCCCAGAGAAAAAGTCACTGCAGTAATTGCCGAAGACACGGATCTGTTGGTATTGTTAGGCCATCATGCATGTGCAGACGCACATGACATCCTGCTCTTTTCTGACAAACAGGCCGGTAAATCTTCAAAGTTCTGGAACATCAAACAGCTGATTGCAGCTCTTGGCAACGTGCGCCACTTGCTCCTGTTTCTCCACGCCTTTACCGGCAGCGACACAACCTCTAGGCCCTATGGCGTCGGAAAAGCAGCCTCGATGAAGAAACTCAGAAACAACCTACAGTTGCAAACACTTGCTGAAATGTTCCTCCAAGACAATGCGACCTTAGAGGATATCCTATCAGCAGGTGAAAAGGCGTTAGTGCTGCTCTACAACGGTAGTTCCAGAGAGGGTCTCGATGAACTTCGCTACCGACTCTTCTGTTCAAAGGTAGCTGTTGGAACAACGTTGTGCAAGTTCACACTCTGCCACCCACCTCAGCAGCTGCCCGATTCCACAGCATGCGAGTGTACTTGCAAGTACAAGAATGGACGGGACTCAAAGTGGCCATGGATCCCACGGACTACGGCTGGAAACTTGAGCATGGCATCCTTGTTCCAGTGACAACAGATCTGCCGGCAGCACCAGCCGATGTGTTAAAGGTGATTCGCTGCACATGCAAAAGTGGTTGTGACACAAAGCGGTGTAGCTGCAGGAAACACGGACTAGAGTGCACATCTGGATGTGGGGAATGTCGCGGTGTTGGCTGCTGCAACTCGCCTCTACCGTCTTTTGAAATCGAGAGTGAAACATCGTAACCATCATGTTTTCCTCAAAAGGTAGGCCTATTGTGTTATGCACTCTTTTCTTCACCTGTAGATGACTTTGAATGAAAGCCGTCCTAGGAAGTATTCTGCTGAAGAAGACAAAGGGATAGGAATAGGTATAGTCATATTAAAGAATGCGTATTTCTTTTATCGTCCGTACGTGAACAACGCATTGCAATGCGTTATTGTTCATTTCATTTTCATTATTTTATTATCCCAGGGCTGGGAAATTCGGGTAGCTTCCTCCAAATGAAAGCTTGCAGCAACAAGAGTGGTGCTAACCAGGTGTGCGCGTGTTAAGGTGTAATCAGCTAACTGCACTAATAGCAGAATGACCAAGGTCTTTTACGTTTACTGTGGTGACACGGGGGTGGGACATGGATACAGTTTCTTGGTCGTCACATACAATTGACCCCTGTCCGTCCACCGGCTTAATAAAGTGTTCCTTATAGATGATGGTAGGCTAATGAAGCGGCGTAGAGTGGAATTTTGCGGCGTATTGGCAGAAACAAGGGTTTTTATATG